>NC_043007.1:1589940-1667440 GCF_006345805.1 Octopus sinensis | reverse complement strand
TGATGATGGTATTAATAAAGCAGGAGATGGAAGTAAATTTATGGATAACGACAGGCAACCTAAACTGTGCTGGTGCTTTGCTGACCATCTAACTATACATTTTTATATATTTTTGTATAATTTTTTCCATTATGTGTGTGTGTGTGTATACACATATGAAATGCATGTATGTCCTCTTCTGTTTTTAATTATTTCGATTCTTCCTCTGAGAAAGGAGCTGGTTTCTAACAAAGATACAAAGCTCCACCACTGACACGTAGCAAACAAAAACAAATTTACACTTCAAGTTTGAGGAAAGTATATCTTTACCGTTACCCTTGCAAACTGCAACGTGCCAATGAATTGGTTGATTTATTTTCCTGCAAAACTCTAGCTTAGCTAGATTGTCACTAAAGCATGCAACAATGAATGCATGCATGCGTGTGTGTGTGTGTGTGTGAGATAGAAAGTAAATGAATGAGAGAGAAATCAAATGGCAGAGAGCAGAAACAAAAGACTGAATCTCGTTATTGTTTGAAGTTTCAAATTGAAAATATAATACGAAACATTGATTTGAGTAAAGACAAAAGAAAAATTCAAATCATATTCTTTCGATTGTTATTTAGGACTAGTTAAACCTTCACAGCAGTTGTTCTTAGTTTTCTAATATCTATAATCTATAGCTTGTGTTTCTAATGTTATGCATTGTTTTAAAGGAGGAGGTGTGTTTGGATTTTTTTTCTTTTTTGGCACAAGTGGAGACAAAGAAGCACAACATTGCCATAAGCATATTGAGAATGACAACACAAAACCATGTATATTCAATAAAGGATTGCCATTGGATCTATTTAAAAAAAAAAAGAATCCTTCAGTAGTATTGATATCTAAAACCACATATTTCTGAACGAGAGCAATAAATATGAATGAAAAGAATAAGCGAATGACGGAATGAATGATAACAGAACTGGAGAGCCTTTACAATCAGTACATTAGAAAACAGGGGCATTTGCGGAACAAAAGGATGTTTCCATTATGCTTCTTGGAACCATTCTATGTTCATTATACACAGTTGTCTGCAAAAGGAGATATTTTTAAAGTTGATAAAGAAATATAACGAAGGAAAAGAGAAGACAAGGATTTTACGTAAGACAATGGCAGAGAGTGAATGAATAAAATTAGAGACAAAAGTATTGTGAAGGCAAGCAGAGATGCAGCAAGTATTTAACAGTTTATACATGTGTATATATGTATATAATGCAAATGTCACCAGGGAGCTCTTATACAGATTTTCAAGCTCTGACTTTGTTTCATTGTATTATGGTAAATCTACATTTTAGATATTCCACTGGAGTGAAATTAATCTCTCAAAGCTCTGTTATATATTCACATTAAGCAGTAAGTCGAACCAATGAAGGAGTCACTAAGGAATTGCTCCAGTGGTTATAATTTGCAGTTGCATTTTCCTTCTGCTGACAAATTATTGTCTTAGAAAGAGGGAAGACACACAAGATAAATGGAGATTTAGATACACTATTATTGGAAAATAAAAAGGAAAGAAAGGAAGAAACAAGACGCTTACAGATGAAATACTGGCTCAACAACATATATGTATATATTGCCGACTGCCAACCTAAATCTTTTATGTCTCGATCCAACGTGATGAGAAGTTAAACGACAACTGAAATGAAATGGACTGAGGTAAAGAGAATTAAGCATCTAACTTGGAGATACAAGGAAATGTTTTTAGTAGAATTAAACGTGAGACGCTTTTATCCTGTCAACGTATCCTACCTCGTATGTGAACAAACTGACATCATTGTTTTAGAGTGTACGGATATAATGTATACATTTACATGAGTGGGGGGAGAGGGGGAATATCTACATATATATATATATATACATATATATATATAAATGCATATATATACATATATATATATGTATATATATGTACATATATATATATACACACACACACATACATACATGTACAAATTTATATATATACACACACACATACATACATGTACATATATATATATATATATATATACACACACACATGTACATACATATATATATATATATATATATGACCACATGTGAACCGTTGGCGATTTTTTTCCTCCATCTTCCCTTCTCTGGATCTTTCTATTTCCTATGTTTCTGACGAAGAGCTCCGCTCAAAACATAAAACAACCCTCCTTCTTCCCTTCCTTCCTGAGCGTCCAATAACACTATATTTGTTCCACGTCCTCGTGTTGTTGTGTTTCCTCTTTGTGTTTTCATATTTGGATTAACTTTATATATATACATATATTTATACACACATGTACATATATATATATCATCATCATCATCATCATCATATATATATATATATATATATATATATATATACATACATGTATTATACACATAAACATTATATATATATATATATATATATATATATATATATATATATATATATATATATATATATATATATAATATATTATATATATAACTTTGATAGGTTTCAGTCAGTATAGGCCCAGGCCATGTCTAACTCAATAGCACCACCTGGTCAAGTCTTTCAGTCACATATGGGGGCACCATGGCCCACTATAGTAAAGAGTTATTGGTGGAGACACATGAGGGTGTAGGAGGTTGGTCTGGGAGTTCTGGAAGAAATTTATCCAGTGAACATTTGAATTTTATCGGATCCGTTTCCATTTTGATGTATTTTGATATGAAATTCAACCATGAATCATTTTTCAGATGCGCGTGTGAGGAAGACAGACTCAGGGCCAATAGCCTGTTGACGCCCTCCTAGATAGGTGACTCTGGTGCAACTAATGCCTGTTTTGATCTTCTGCAAGTTGAAACCTGGCTGCAGTCATGAGGGTAAAATATTGAGTTCAGTGTTTTGCATGGAATTCTGGGATGGCAAAACCGACAAAGGATGATACGGAGAAGGGATACTGAGAGTGAGGTAGGGAATCAGATAAGCTAAAGCAAGAATATTACACCAAAGGCCAATTCCAAATCAGCAGACACACCTGTAGTAATGAAAGTAGAGACAGTAGGGAGGGTACAGCTTGATGACATGTTGATGTTTTGGTGGTAATTGAAGGTTTGTCAAAAGGCGGCAAGCTGGCAGAAACGTTAGCACGCCGGGCGAAATGCTTAGCAGTATTTCGTCTGCCACTACGTTCTGAGTTCAAATTCCACCGAGGTCGACTTTGCCTTTCATCCTTTCGGGGTCGATAAAGTAAGTACCAGTTATACACACTGGGGTCGATATAATCGACTTAATCCATTTGTCTGTCCTTGTTTGTCCCCTCTGTGTTTAGCCTGTTGTGGGCAATAAAGAAATAAGTAAGGTTTGTCAATTAGACAGAGGGCTTCTTTTGGATGGAGCAGTGTCCTAAATATGTGAAATGGGAAAGACATTTTTCACATGATTATAAAGTCAGCGGTCATTGAAAGGTGAAGTAACTGCTGACCCTGAAGAGAAGGCCATCCTGTAAGTTGAAGATCTGGCAATGTTAGAGATATGTGGCCACTATGATGGATCAGCAGAGACTGTTAAACCTGACATTTGGTGCTGACTGGGCTTAGCAACCCCACCCCCACTCAAAGAGAATAAGAGATAATCTCCCATTGATGAATGAAACTGATTAGGAGTTGTCAGGAGATTTAATGCTACGTTCGTTATGTGATAAATATTGATTGACTGATTGAATGGGGGAGGACAGACAGATAGAGTGAGGCAGAGAGAGAGAGAGAGTTGGACAGATAAAGGCATGCATTTTAACTTACAAGGAATTAACTTGACAGATTTTAACAAAAAAGTAGATTATCAATAAAATAAATTAAATTTATCAATTAAATAAATTTAATCTGTTTCAAATTTTCTAAGCATTCTCAATGATAATATAGAAATTGTCTCATTTAAACTTTCTCAAAACAGTACTAATGAAAACAAACATGCACACACACACACACACATAGAGTTGCAGGAGTGGCTGCATGGTCCACAAGCTCACTTCCCAACTGGGTGGTTTTGGGATCAGTCCCAACGTACAGCACATTGGGCAAAATATCTCCTGTTAAAGCCTCAGGCCAATCGAAAACCTTGGTAGACAGAAACTGGAAAGAGCCCACTGTATACATATGTGTATACATGCGTGTCTGTGCATGCATGCACATGTAAGTGTGTGTGTGTGTGTGTGTATGCATGTTTCTTTACATTTGCACCTCTTCAGGAATCACTGAGCTGCAACAAGTGACGCAGTTGTCGTTTACCCTATCAATAAATTGCCCACTCAAATAACAAAACCCTTATTTGAAAAACAGGTAAGTGTTAAAGACAGGAACAGCATCTGACTAAAACATTGCCAGGACCCATGCTGGCTTAGAAACACAGACATAAAACGGAACAAACATATGAAAATATGTAGCTCTGAATCACATTTTAAAAATCTCCACTATGGTATTGAGCACTCATTTTTCTGACTATTAAGACAAAGCAGATGCATACGTACATACGTACATGTGCATGTATGCAAATCGACTCTGGTGATCATCTGCCCTCTTCTTTTACTTTCACGCATTATGATCTCATCCTTTTAATTCAAGGTAACCCTTTTCGAATAATTTGTTTATTAGCAGTTAATGTATTTATGTAAGCCAGTGTCATTTATTAAGAATTATTTTTAGCTGGTTGTGGTTATCGTTTAATCATGTGAGTGATTATAATTAATGAGTTTGTCAAAGCGCTTCTTGTTTTATTAGTAATTATTATCTATTTATATGTTTTATTTTTGTTTAATACAGCTGAGATTTATAAGGTCGTGATTTGCAATGAGGTTATAGACGTTTTGGTTGCATAGACACAAGCAAAGCAGTGTGATTAACAAGTCTGCTTACCAAACACATTGCTCCAGGTTCAACCACACAGCAGTACACCTAGGACAAGCGGCTTTAGCTATATCCTCAGATGACTAAAGACTTGCGAGTGAACTTGACAGAGAGAAAGTGCCAGAAGCCTATCACACACACAAATACAAGTACATGCACACACGCACATTATTTGAGCATTGGGCCTCACGGAGGTAAAGTGGCTGAGTTCCTTCGAGTGTTGGGCCTCACAGAGGCAAACACCAAGACCTTTGGCATTATGTCATGCTTGAGAAGGGAACCCATCAAGCTGAGCAAAATCACAGTTGAGGCAGATGCTGACATTGCGCAAATTGGCACCTGTACCAGTGATATGAAAAAAACGTCTGTTGCCCATGATGGCATGGGTTGGATGGTTTCACCTGGCCTGGCATGCTGGAAGGCTGCACCAGGCTTCAGTCTGATCTGACAAAGATTCTACAGCTGGATGCCCTTCCTAATGCCAACCACTCAGAGAGTGTAATGGGTGCTTTTCTGTGCCAGCAGCATGGATGCCATTTGTGTGACACCAGTATCTGCCACGACTGTGTTTTTACTAGCCTTGATGGGTCTTCTTCTCAAGAATAGCATAATGCCAAATGTCTCGGTCATTTGTCATTACCTCTGCGAGGTCCAACACTCAAAGGTGCTTTTCACGTACCACCAGCATTGGCCACCTTGCCTCCATGAGGCCCAGACAGAAGATGGAAGATATGAGAATTTTTATTAATCACTACGATTTTTTTAACCCACCTAGCATTGATTCCTCATGGGTGGGATACTTAACAACTGTTTCAGGAGCATCCAACGGTGTATATGTGTCTCTTCAGGTGATAAATAGTTCATGCTTTACCAGTAATCAACCAAGTATAAACCATTTGTTTTATTATCTAATATATATATATATATAGTATTTTTTATAAACAAACCCGAAAGGCTTTGAAGTTACGGAGAGCAAGTTACTATGGAGTCTTTGTAGTATTCAGACAGTTTAAGTATATATTAATTAAATTTGACTGAAATTGATGGGTGAGTGTTTGGCCAATCAGATTCGCAAGGAGCCATGAAAGTGTCGATTTGTGGGTTCGATTCAGCCTGAAGTTAGCTCATCATTTTCCAGTCATTTGTTTATATCTAAAAAGTTTCACTTTAAAATTGGAGATTAAATATCATTAAAATATATATTATATAGTTATTTATATATATATTGTTCAGGAAAATACTGTTTTGTAAATAGTTATAGTTTATAGAGGTCAAAAAAAGCTGTTATATAGCAGGACATGTATGTGAATATGTGTTTGTGTATGTGTCAGTGTTGTGTCGTGTGAGTATGCCTGCACGTGCACAAAGACTCCATTCAGCCCTGAAGATTTAATTTGCTTATTAATGAACTAACAAGATAATAGACAAAAATCAATTTAGTTAGATTCTCTAATTTCCAAAGGGTTTTATTTATCCGTTTGTTATTAATTTATTTATTTATATGTTTATTTATTTATTTATTTCCACCTGAGATATTCTAACACTCTGTAGCTAACTGAAGAATTCCAGTAATAAAAACATTATATAGCTATAGGGTTCGTTCTTATTGAATTAATCATCTCAATTATATTCTCCACCGAAAGTCGGAAGTGGTATATGTTTTGAATCTAAACAAGATTCCATTTTTCCTCTTTAGATACAAATTAATTGAAGCAGATAACTTTAATCTGTCTTTTATCTGTTGGAGTAGGAAGAAGGCAGGAACGCAGCCATGCCAATCAATTGTTATCATTTATTATTATTATTATTATTATTATCATCATTATTGCCTTTGCACAGCTTCTAACGCTGGAGATGTACTACAGTTTCACCTGTTCACTACCAGTGAACTAAGGTAACACCTCTTATTTCTCAAGCACCTTCCCGAGAATTCGAGCAGTTCCAAGCAGTGCTGTTTTCTCCAAGTGCTCCACCCTTATTGCAGCCCCTATTTGTCCCATGTACTACTCAAGATATTATCATTATTATTATTATCACTAATAATAATAATAGCAATCATTATTATTATTATTATTATTATTATTATTATTATTATTATTATTATTATTATTAATAATAATAATCATTATTATCATTATTATTATTATTATTATTATTATTATTATTAATGTTATTATTATCAATATTTTAGTAATAAAGATTGGACTAACTTTATTAATTTTTACAACCTTTTCTCATGCTAAGTTTGGACAGTGATTTTTTAGTTTGTTTCTAAATATTGTTTTTTTTTTATACAATTCTTCTTGTCTATAAAAACATTTCATGAACACCTGAGCAAGAATCGGCTTAACTTTATTTTGCATGTATGGCAAAACAATTCCCTTGCTTCACATTTGAGTAATTAACACTAACGAAATACATGTAGTTGTAAAAAAAAAATAATAATAAAAATTACTACCAACTTGATAATAAAACCAAAACCAATACATATTAGAAACTTAATTATTACTAACAAACTGATCTAAAAACCTAAACACTAAAAAAAATTTAAATGAAAATCTGAAGAAAATCCACTTTCTAACGCTCATCCAATTTGAAATGGTAATCATGTTAAGACAACATCTCCAACAAGTGAAGCAGGAAGAGATTCTTTAGAATTTGTGTAAAATTGAAGAATTTCTTTTAATTAAAATTCAGTATTGGGAGTATGTCACCATTTTCACTCAACTCTTTTAAACACTCCCTCCATTCTTTCTTAAACTTCCAGCTTTTCACTTAACCACTCTTTATCTCATTTCCTAGATCTCTCTCTCTCTCTCTCTCTCTCTCTCTCTCTCTCTCTCTCTCTCTCTCTCTCTCTCTCTCGCTCTCTAAAAATTCATGCAATTACTTGGTATAATACATCATCCTATTGTCTTTATCTACTTGCATTTTTATGTCTTGGAAATTATTTCTGGCCATCAGGATAAACAAAAGACTGTTTAAATTATTATTTGTTTCTATCGCAAAAAGTAAACAGTGACACAGTTTTACCTGTCTTCTGTGTTTCAACTTTACCTTGCTAATTAGATTGGTTAAGAACACTGGTAAACCAATCCAAAGGAATGCAATAAATAATTCTATTGCTGAACCGCACAGTGTCTAAGGAGAATTAACAGTGTCACCACATTTTTACGATTTTCCCTAGCTTCTTTCTCAATTTATTTCTTATTGAATTATGATACATCAACATGTCTAAAAATTCTCACAGTCTATTCATCTCCCTAGAATATTTTCTGTATTTGTACGGTGTCAATAACTAAATATTAGGTACCACTTTGCCTGAAAAACTAATTCTCTCAGAAGACTAATCTTTTATATTTGAAATTACGAAACCAAAATAGAAAAAGAAAGTGAAAGTGAAACCAAATCAAACATTCGCTTTTCCATTATCTGCAAAAGTATTTGTTATAATTCAAATTGTTATAAACTCAGCGACAAGTTTATTAAAACCTACACAACCAATATCTGAACAGACAGATTTTTGAATCCTCAATAAGATTTTTTTTTTCTTTTTTACTTTTCTTTTTCGTTTTTCTTCTTCTTTTTCTATGACTTTTTCTCATCAATTTAATAAACTGACTAGAAATGTTCCACAGAGATGTTGCTGATGCTGTTATGACAGCATCATACGGCTGCAGTTTATTGGTCAATTTATAATCTTAAACATGAAGAGAATTACTATGCTGCTTGTTGAAAAACTTACCAAAGTTCTATTCAAATGAAACTCAACATAACATTGCCATATTAACAGATACGGGAGAAAAAAAACTTACAAGTTACATATAATTCAAGTAACTTTGTTAGAATGAAATTCAAATTCCTGCAACTTCTTAACAAAATTTTACTGAATATGGAAATATTGATAATAAAGTTCTATTTTAACAAAAGCAATTCTAAGAAATATAGACTTATCTTTTCGAGTATTTATTCTGATAACTTTTCAATTTTTGCTTTTTTGTTAATTGCAGCAGTAGTCTTTAATTTTTAGTCTCAAAATGAGATACCTTTAGGATATATTTTTCAAATCTTTTCCAATGAATGCTGATAATAGTATTTCAATGTACAATACTTTTATTTCCATCGTTTTAAATAGAAATCTATCAGCTTTTGTTGCATAAGTCTAAGATTTCATGATTCCTTTAAATATTCAATCTAACAATATGAATGCATACGAAATTACAATGAACAGAAGCCTGACCATTGAGTTCTAAAGAATTTTGATAATTCTAACTGATATCTCAATTCAACAAATTCTTCATTGTGATTACAAATTTCCTATGGGGGATAAAAGCAGTCTGGTTTATCTCAAAGAGGTTCAAATTATTTGTTAAGCAAATTAACAAAAACCTTCAATTGACAGGTATCTTTAATTCTCAGTAATTCTCAATCATTTAATCCAACTTAAGATGGAAGATTGCTTAACTTAAAACTCGATTCAGATTTCTAGCTTTAACTCATTAATAAAAGAGTCATTTTCTTCTAAATTAGATTTAAGTTTCACTTACTCCCATTCGTTGACTTGTTTTAATGTCTGTTTCGGTTAGACGGGCACCATTCGAGCGTGATCGTTACCAGCATCGCCTTACTGGCACATGTGCCAGTGGCATGTGTAAAAAGATTCAAGCGAGGCCATTGCCAGTACCATCTGACTGGCCCCCATGCCGGTGGCACGTAAAAAACACCCACTACACTCTCGGAGTGGTTGGCATTAGGAAGGGCATCCAGCTGTAGAAACTCTGCCAGATCAAGATTGGAGCCTGGTGCAGCCGTCTGGTTCGCCAGCCCTCAGTCAAAATCATCCAACCCATGCTAGCATGGAAAGCGGACGTTAGACGATGATGATGATGATCTGTCTAACACAGCGGGATGTCTTTCTTGTAGCATCATTTAATAGTGAGATGCTCAGTAATTTACAAAGTGTAAACAAACACACATGTAAAATGGGCCTTGTGTGGTGTCTACCTGTGAAATTTACCCATGCAGCATGGGCTATAGTAGAAGACGGCAAGCTGGCAGAACTGTTAGCATGCTGGGCAAAATGCTTAGCGGTATTTCGTCTGCTGCTACGTTCTAAGTTCAAATTCCGCCGAGGTCAACTTTGCCTTTCATCCTTTCACGGTCCATAAATAAAGTACTACTTTCACACTGGGGTCGATATAATCGACTTTATCCGTTTGTCTGTCCTTGATTGTCCTCTCTGTGTTTAGCCCCTTGTGGGTAGTAAAGAAATAGGTATTTCGTCTGTCATTACGTTCCGAGTTCAAATTCCGCTGAGGTTGACTTTGCCTTTCATCCTTTCGGGGTCGATAAATTAAAGACCAGTTACGCACTGGGGTTGATACAATCGACTTAATCCGTTTGTCTGTCCTTGTTTGTCCCGTTTACGTTTAGCCCCTCGTGGGCAGTAAAGAAAAATATAGTAGAAGACACTTGCCGGAGATTCCACACAGTGGGACTGAACCTAAGACCACATGATTGTGAGGCAAACTTCCTAAGCACATAGCCATGCCAGCAACTAGTCTCTATTTATTTTGTGACACTGTTTATAGTCTGAGACCTGCCTTCGGTCATGACACAGACCATGGGATTGCACCTAGAATGTTACCCTCCCAGGTACAAGTCCAGGCAAGGTTGTTTATGGAAGACCAGCAGTTGCCCATGCATACTGGCCTCCCCTCTCCATGCCACCAATGGTATCCAAGGGAAAGGCAAAGGGGCCGATACAGCTTGGCACCAGTGACGTCGCAACTCATTTCTACAGCTGAGTGAACTGGAACAACGTGAAATAAAGTGTCTTGCTCAAGAACACAACGCACAGCCTGGTCCAGGATTCAAGCTCACAACCTCATGATCGTAAGCCGGACGCTCTGACCACTGAGCCATGCGCCTTCACGACTGTTTATAGTAGTCAGAGATAATTGAAAATTGACCAACTGTACGTCTTTTCTTTCATTCTCATAAATGATTTGCAAAGTTTATCTTCTCTAAAATTTACAACCAGCAGATTTCCCTGTTGTCATCCTTCAATCATAACACACTGAAGAATTTTTCAATGCAATTCCATTACAAGAGAATTTCTTTATCGACCAGTTCAAATCAATTATGCACAATTGAAACTTTCCAATAAAAAAACTGCCCTGACTACAGTTTACTGAAAAGAAACTCTACACATACAACAAATCTATGTGTGAGACAAACAGTTATAATACGATACAAAGTGTATGGTTGATTGATTGAATATTCAATGAAATTTTACAAAATTTTTATCCTGTTTTATTTATTTTATATATTTTTGTTACCCAATTGTTAATCTCATCTCCACTTAAAATACAAAAAAAAAAAGATGTGCAAAATGTGAATTGATGAAAAATTGACATAAAAAGAAAGACGGAGAACAGAAGTGGATATCTAAATTTGAACATGATCTATATTTAAGTAGGGGTGGCCAGTACTTCTCTGCTGAATGAATCAAATTTAGGATGAAAAATAAAATTCAATAAATAGTTGAGTTTTATTTTGTTTATTTTCTTGGGTTTTTTTGTTTTGTTTTTTTTCAAAATTCTAATTCAAAGCAATCACAATAAGTATAAATAAAGATTTAAAGAGTTATATCTATTCATATCAAATGTATAATGAAACAAAATATTCAGATTATCATCATCGTTTAACGTCCGCTTTCCATGCTAGCATGGGTTGGACGGTTCAACTGGGGTCTGGGAAGCCAAAAGGCTGCGCCAGGTTCAATCTGATCTGGCAAAGTTTCTACAGCTGGATGCCCTTCCTTACACCAACCACTCTGAGAGTGTATTGGGTGCTTTTACGTGCCACCGCCATGAGGGCCAGTCAGGTGGTTCTGGCAATGACCATGCTCAAAAGGTGTTCTTTACATGCTGCCTGCACAGGATCCAGTTCAGCGGCACTGGCAATGACCACGCTCGAATGTTGTTTTTCAAGTGCTACCAGCACATGTGCCAGTAAGGCAACGCTAGCAATAATTACATTCAAATGGTGCTTTTCACGTGAGAGGCACTAGATGAACGTAGAGGTAAAGTTAAAGAAAGGTAACATGTCTGAACTCAAAATAATAGGTGTTTCAGGTAACACCCAATATGTGTGGTGGGTGATACGTTATACGACAGATTTATCGATTCAATACCAAATCAGGTTACTCAAAGTGATATTAATGATAATCTTCAGAATAATGACATGAGAAAAAATACCTTAACAACAAAAACAAAATATAGCTATACATTCTACTTATTTTGCCTTCACTAAGCCCTTTGCTCCCTATGGAGCATAGGTCATTGATAATTTTATCCAGTGTTCTCAATTTTGGGTCGTAAGGCCTCCCTCTGCCAGGTCTTGTTGGTTTTTTAACTGTTATCAATGTAACTGATTTTTTTTTCTTTTGTTTTGTGTTTTTATAGGCCCTATGCAAACCCATTTTTACCTCTGAGGAGAGGTGGTTTATATTTGTCTGGTCACTATCCTTAATAGATCATATGATCATATTGACACAAGTAATTAATTTTCTGACAGAAAATAATCGTATTAATCTATATTTGTCGAACTGCTACATTATGAGACAAGCAAAGAAGACCCTATGTTTGGCAATAGGACTCTTCACCATGCCACACAAGCAGGAGAACCCAATCATGGCTGTCAGAGAATTTCTGCAACCACATCACCCCTAACATCTGGCCACCCAACTCCCCAGGCTGCAACCCTCTTGATTATTATGTGTAAGGTGCAATTGAATGTGAGACCAACAAAACTCCTTGTAACACCAAAGATGAACTGAAGGCAAGGATTATGGCAGCATTCACCAACTTAAACAAGGAGACCATCCAGAAGAGTTGCAGGAGATTCCAAAGTCATCTAGAGGCCATGGTTGAAACCAATGGCGATTGTATATAATAAATTTACTCTATACTCAAGATATTTTTATGTAATTTTGGTAAATATTGTATATCTGTTAAAATGGGCTGTCTGTGTTTTTATTGACTGCAATATATATATATATATATATATATATATATATATATGCTTTATTTAAAGTATATTACTCTACCACTGGTATTTGAGTACTCTTTTCTTCCACCTTGTTTCACATTATGTGTTTACTCTGGTATATATATATATATATATATATATATATATATATATATATATATATATATATATATAGGCACAGAAGTGGCTGTGTGTTAAGCAACTTGCTAACCAACAACATGGTTCCGGGTTCAGTCCCACTGCGTGACACCTTAGGCAAGTGTCTTCTACTATAGCCTCAGGCTGACCAAAGCCTTGTGAGCGGATTTGGTAAACAGAAACTGAAAGAAGCCCATCATATATATATATATATATATATATATATATATATATACACACGCATACACAATAGGCTTTCTTCAGTCTCTATTAACACATCCACTCAAAAGACTAAGGTCAGCCCAGAGTTATAGCAGAAGATTCTTGCTCAAAGTGCCATGCCAGTGGGATTGAACCTAGAACCATGTGGTTGGGAATCAAACTTCTTATCACACGGCCTGTGCCTAAGCTTTTCTATCATATAAATATTTCCTAGTAAATGTGTATGATTTAATAATTTAGGTTGTAGTGCATTTTCATGAAATGACAGAAACCAGATAGAAATTTTTATCCCCATAGCTGAATATGAATAATGTTTTAGTAGATCAGTCTGTTTAATATCCAAGTGCCTTTCACAAGTTAATAATAAATTTCCAAATACGGGTTGCTGTCTTCATAAGAAAATTAACCATTGGGTATTTCTTTATGAAAATCAAAATTCAATTTCGAAATCACTACTTGAAAATAAAGATTTCTGGTATCAAATTTATTTTCATAAAGTTTGATTAAATTTTGCCAGGAAAACTCTTTGTCAACATTTGTTCAAAAACATGATCATAAAATTACTTTTAAATCATTAAAAGGATAATTATATAAAGAAATTTACGATTAATAATTTAAACCTTAAAATTTGGTGTGATAATATATATAAATATACATATATACACATATATACATATACTCTTTGTAAGCATGGCACTTATTCTTTCGGTCCTACCGTCACCTTGCTTAATTATATAATGGCTTTTCAGCACCACAGACACACTTCTATTTGTTGATTTTCCTCCAATTTCTGATCGTCTATATATACATTAAACTACGGTTTACCTTTTCAAATTCACTGCTGCCGTATACCTCATACCAAGGACAATACTTACTGAGGTAATTACCAGAAGTACCTCTGGATGCTTCTATCCCTTAGAGGGCTTAACAACCTCTAACTTATATCTTATATATATATATAAGTAAATGAATAAAAGAATATATATATATATAATAAGAGTAAATAATAACTTTAATGGTTTGTAAAAAAACCAACAATTATTTACAGGTAGATTTCGGCATGTAAATATAACCATTAACGGTAGGAACTTCTATAAAAGTTCAATATATATTTTGTATATGTGAATTACAGGGATATGACGTGTGTGGTGTCTCACTTGTAGGCAATAGAAATAAACAGTCTTTGACTGCTATTTCTAATTTTTTCGGTATGTGGCTAAGCAACCTGTTGCCTGCCCCATTTATTTATATACGATATATGTGTGTGTGTGTGTGTGTGTGTGTGTGTGAATAGATAGATAATGCACACATATATAAAACATTTATATATGTACTTTATATACATGCACAGTAACTCTGTGTGTGTTTGTGTGTGGGGGGTGTTTGTGAGTGTGTGTGTGTGTATTTCTACATATATATTGCATTAAGCATGAGCTTTTACATTCTCTGTATCTTTGCATGACACTGCTTTGAGCATTGAGCTTGTTGTGCCCATGCCTTCTACAAGCAGTACATCCTAAATATCACTGATTTAGACATGTGAAGGTCAGCAGTACTAAAATACTCCCTTCTACAAACAGGCAAGGGTGCCAAGCTGTTGAACATTGTCTCAACAAGTAGTCCTCCAACCCATGCCAGCATGGAAGAAATAATGAAAGAAATGACAACAACAATAACGAAGATGATGTCTACATTTGGCAGATTGGTTTGCCATTGTATGCCCTTCTGATTAAACCCCTGTTATGCTTCATTAATGCAACCCCACACCCAGTGATGTACAGGGGTTTGTATATTCAGCCAGCAGGGGCTGTTAGGATGAGATATCACATGGAGGTAAAGACACAAAAGAGATTAGAGGAGTGAAGAAAACCTGGTTAACAGCGCTTAGCACAAGAGCAACCCTTGGGACTGTTAACCCGAGAGAGGTGATATCACTGCACTTGGCTGCAACCTTTTGCATTTAGTGGTGTTGAGAGGCAGTAACTATGGAAGTGTTTACATTTAATTTGTTGGAATTGGCAAGCAGCCATATTAAGTGAATTGAGGAGGTGGAAACACTGCTACGTAGTTCGGAGTTTAGCAAACAATAGTTGACAATAAATATTAAAAGTTTACAAACGTTTGTACATTAACAGTCTTCGAACACACTCGCATACGGACACAGAAATGCTCATAGAAAGAGAATATGTGTGGGTGTTTGTGAAGGTGTTTTTAATATGTCTGTGTCGATGTGTGTGTGTGTGTGTGTGTGAGAGAGAGAGAGAGAGGTAGGAAGGAAAGAAGGAAAGAAGGAAGAAAGAGTGCTTCTGTGCGTAAATGTGTAGCGGTAAGAGTATTTGAAAGATATAACAAAAATATTTGCTTATAACATTTGCCTAACTTTACGATAGCAATGTGACCGAAAAACAAAAACAAAAACAAAAAACAAAATAAATAAAAATAAAATTACCAACAGAAAATTTAAAAAATACGACTAAAAGCTGCACAAATTTTTGACAACGAAACAAAACAAAACAAAAAAAAAACACAACAAAAAGAAGCGAAACAAAGTCTATTTAACACCTCTATCATTTCTATTGATTTCTTCATTGAACACTCTAATGAGATAAATATGAAATAAAATTCCTGTTTACCCACCACCAAACAAAACGTTTCCCCCACTGACCTTATCTTACAAAATGAATAACAGAGAATTCACCCCCCCCCCCAGCCTTCCACCCCCCAAAAAAGAGAGAGAGAGAGAGAAAAAAGATATCAAGCTACAACAATAATCTACAAGTGAAAATAGTCAAGTGGCTTTGCTGGTGGGCCATAATGTCTTATCACATAAGAGTGGTGGCCATCATATATTATTATACATAATAATATTATCAACCAGAGTTTTAGTGAAATTCAAAGTAAATTTTCAAAGCAAACAGCAGGAATGTACATACATTTCATTTCAAAATATATCTGCCCCTCGTGCTCTCAACAAGGATCGTAAATTTACAAGTGTCTATATGCATGTATGTGAGCAAAGGTACATACATACATATATATATATATATATATATATATATAGGTGTGATTAATAATATCAAAGGGTAATCTGAAATATTAGAAATTTCCATTACAAGTGGCCTAGCGTGTAAGAATTTAGTCAATAGACTATATATTATTCATATAAATACAGTGTAAATTTAAACGCATGAGAGGTAGTCATCATATGACTACCTGCGTGCTAGAGAGGACAGTTAAATTCCAAACCAATATTAGGGATAAAATATCAAAGGGAATGAACAATAAAAAATTAAAATGGATGGTAAATGTTTTTATTTTTCACTCTCTTCGATATTTTATCCCTAATTAGTGGTTTGGAATTTAACTGTCCTCTCTAGCATGCAGGTAGTCCTATGATGGCTACCTCTTATGTGTTTAAATGTACACTGTATTACATAAAAAGCACCATTTCAGCGTGATCATTACCAGTGTTGCCTTACTGGCACTTGTGCCAGTGGAACATAAAAAACATTCAGGCGATCACGTTGCCAGTGCCGCTGGATTGCTTCCTGTGCAGGTGGCACGTAAAACACACCATTTAAGCATGGCCGTTACCAGTACCGCCTGTGGAAAGTAAAAGCACCCACTCCACTCTCACAGTGGTTGGCATTAGGAAGGGCATCCAGCTGTAGAAACTCTGCCAGGTCAGATTGGAGCCTGGTGCAGCCATCTGGTTCGCCAGACCTCAGTCAAATCGTCTAACCCATGCTAGCATGGAAAGCAGACGTTAAATGATGATGATGATGATGATATATATATATATATACTTTTGGTGTGAATGGTTTTGTTAAACGGCGCTGGGTTTTACAATACTGTAAATAATAATAATGGTATATATAAGTCCAAAGCTTATAGCAATTACCGTGCAATGACTAAGAAAAATAGTCAAATAAAGGGGAATATAAGTAGCAACATATGCATTTATGAATGTGTGTGTGTGTGTATGCGTGTGCGTGTGCGCATGTGCATGTTGCAATCTAAATTCCATGATATATGACCAATATTTAGGGCTCCATGTGGAGGAGCATGGCTTAATAGTTAGGGTGTTGGACTTATGATTGTAGGATTGTGGTTTCGATTCCTGGTGAGAAATGAAGAGAAAAGAGAAAGAGAGAGACAGACAGACAGAGAAAGAGAGAGAGAGAAATGGAGAGAAGAGAAAGAGAGGGAGAGAAGATGAGAGAAGAAGAGAAAGAGAGGGAGAGAGAGCGGAGAGAGAAGAAGAGAGAGGAGATAGAGAGAGGGAGAAAGACAGAGAAAAGAGAGAGAAAAAAAGGAAAGACAGACAGAGAAGGGGAGAGAGAACTGAAGAGAAGAGAAAGAGAGGAGAGAGACAGAAGAGAGAGGAGAGAAAAAGAGAGATAGGGAGAGAGAAAGGAAGAGAGAGTGGGAGAGAGGAAAAGAGAGAGGGGTGATGGAGAGAGACAAAGGAAGAGAGAGAGAGAGAGAGGGAGAGGAAAAGAAAGAGAGGATAAGTAAGAGAAAGAGGAAAGAAAGAAAGGTTGGAAGAATCCTCTTGCTGTGAGCAGAGCTGAGAGTTTCTTCAGCTTTGTCCGTCCTATTTCCAACTCAAGCCACTCAACTCTTGACCAATTCCGTACTTTATTCCACAAGACCTCTCTAACTGCATTGACTTTTAGTTTGTATTGTGCAATTAAAAAAAAAAAAAGCTCTGATAGTTAACGTACAAAATATATAAATAAATATATTCAGTTCATGTTGCGAGAGTAATTAATCAAAATATACAAAACGAATTTCTCTTTGAGATATCAAAATCTTAAATTTCCAATATATTGATTTGTCATTAAATAAATTAATAATTGCTACATTTATTGTTCCAATTCATCAGGCGTCATAAATATACAGATATATATATATATATAAATATATATTTCTTTCAATCTCTACTCTTTGCATACAACAATTAATATTTTTACAACTATAATTACTAGCAGCAGCAGCAGCAGTAGTGGAGGTGCAATGGCCCAGTGGTTAGGGCAGCAGACTCGCGGTCGGAGGATCGCAGTTTCGATTCCCAGACTGGGCGTTGTGTATGTTTATTGAGTGAAAACACCTAAAGCTCCTCGAGGCTCCGGCAGGGGAGGGTGGTGGCGACCCCTGTTGTACTCTTTCACTCCAACCTTCTCTCACTCTTTCTTCCTGTTTATTGTCCTCAACTTCCTACGCAACCGCTGAGCCTGGATGCGCATTCATCCATCCGTCGATGCTCTCGGTGAGTCGGGGGTTGACCTGCTTTCTCTTCTGCAGGTCTTACGAATAGCAAAGGACCACGGTTTGGACTTCTCCCACTGGGACAAAGACTGCTTCGCTCAACAAACAAACAAACAAGCAGAAGCAGCAGCAGCAGTAGTAGTAGTAGTAGTAGTAGTAGTAGTAGTAGTAGTAGTAGTAGTAGTAGTAGTAGTAGCAGTAGTAGTAGTAGTAGTAGTAGTAGCTTCTGGCTGCTTTGTTTTCATTATCTATTTTCCTCTTCTTTCATCTTCTGTTTGCATTTGTTACAAGACATAAGTTTTCATAAATGCTGAGCAGTATTTCGTCTGCCGCTACATTCTGAGTTCAAATTCCACCGAGGTCGACTTTACTTTTCATCCTTTCGGGGTCGATAAATTAAGTACCAGTTACGCACTGGGGTCAATATAATCGACTTAATCCATTTGTCTGTCTTTGTTTGTCCTCTCTGTGTTTAGCCCCTTGTGGGTACTAAAGAAATAGGTATTTAGAATGCCCAAACTTATTTCTGCAAATAAGTGTAGGTGTGAGGAAAATGCAGTAAAAATAAAGCAGAGTGGGTCAGTAGGGGCCCATTTAAGCAGCCTTTCAGAAATTGAACCTCCTTATGATACTCCCCTGGGAGTTCATGGTATATAATTCATTGTCATTGCTCCAATTTGGTCGTCAATGCCATGTATTTAGTTTAAAATGCAGGAAAAAATAGGGAGCAGGGTTCAGTGGGGCTCCAATTAGGCAGCCCTTAAAAAGATAGACCCCTTAGGAAATTCCCTGGGAATAAGAGAGTTGCTGGTTTGAGCTTCGTTGTCCTTGCACCAATGATCTGGGAGGAGTTAGCAAACATAAAAACGTAATGGACAGAGAAAAATCACTCAGATTTATAACAGGATAATATAATGTTAGGCATTAGTTTCTCTGGCTCTGTACATGCTTTTTACATTCTAAGTTCAAATCCTGCTGAAGCTTTCTTTGCTTTTCACCCTTTTAGCACCAATAAAATACAGTACTAGTGAAGGTTCTGGGACCGATCGAATAGACTAACCTCATCCCACTAAACATAGCTGGCCTTGTGCTAAAATTGGAATGTGTTACATTTATTTATGTATATTATTATTATTATTATTATTATTATTATTATTATTATTATTATTATTGTTATTATTATTATCATTATTGTTATTATTATTATTATTATTATTATTATTATTATTATTATTATTGTTATCATTATTATTATTATTATTATTATTATTAGTCACAGTCATTTGACTGTGGCCATACTGGAGCACCGCCTTGAAGGGTTTTAGTCGAACAAATCTAGCACAGGATACTCATATATCAAAATCTGTAGGAATGACCATCATCATCATCATCATCATCAACATTATCATTATCATTATTAATATTATTTTTCTTATTATTATCATTATAATTATCATCTAGGGTGGCAAACAGCCTGAATCGTTAGCAAGCCAGGCAAAATGCTTGACAGTATTTCGTCGATCTTTATGTTCTGTGTTGAAATTCTGCCAAGGTCAACTTAGCATTTCATCCTTTTGGGGGTTGATAAAGTAACAGCTGATCACTGGGGTCGATGTATTTGACTTACTCACTTCCATAAAGTTGCTGGCCTTGTGCCAAAAAATTTCAAATCATCATCACCACCACCACCACTATCATCATTGTCATCATCATTATCAACATCATCATCATCAAGGTGGAGAGCTGGCAGAATCATCAGCAGGCTGGACAAAATGTTGAGTGGCATTTCGACCGTCTTTACGTTTTGAGTTCAAATTCCACCCTGATTGACTTTACCATTCATCCTTTTGGGGCACTCATGAATTAAGTACCAGTGAAACACTGGGGTCGATGTAACCAACTAGTTCCCTTCCCCAAAATTTCAGGCCTTGTGCCTTTATAGAAAGGAGTAGAATTATTATTGTTGCTGTTATTATTATTATTATTATTATTATTATTATTATTATTATTATTATTATATTATTATCATCTTTAATGTTCCAGCTGTTTTAAGCTGGTAAACACAAGAAAGGTTTTTCAAAGGAAAGATATTTGGGGCAAAGCTGGATAGAAGCCCCAGTCAGTCTTTTATGTTTACACAGTATAAACACACAGAGGAAAAACACTTCTCAGATGTCTTAAGGGGTCTGTTATTAATGCCGAATTATACCCGTTACATTCTGCTTCCATATCAGCTTATCGCCATTATCAAAAGGACTCCAACTAGACGAAATGAAATAATTCCTTCTTTGTATTGAAAGCTAACATGCCTTTCTATGAATTTCTCTCCAAATTGCTTTCGCAAAAAAAAAAAAAGAAACCCTGAGGTAAATTAAGAAGCCAACCTGGTATTGAAACAGAAATCCATATATCAATCTACTATTATGATTGTATATATTACTGTTCTAATGTTTTGATGTCTCAGCACGCTAGTAAACGCTAATTAGCATAACTTTTACTCGTTTTCATAAACTGTATTAACAAGATTGCTACAGTTGTTGTTGGTGTTTAGCCCCAGGTCGTCGTGATCCCTGATTGAGTAAATACATGATCAGAAGCATTTCAGTTATGGCGATCGTGTGTTTTTCTGGGATATGTATACGTAGGATTACATTATCCACTGCGTCGTTTTATTATATGATGAGACAATTAAATGAGATTGGAAGGAGATTTGATTGCTACTTCTAGCACAGGTTGGAAAAGATGATTTAACAGGATCTAACAAGCCAGAGGACTATGCAAAGTTCCAGTGTCTGCATTACCATGGTTTCCATGGCTGGGTGCCCTTCCTAACAGCAACCACATTGCATGAGGTTACCATGTAACTTGTGTGACAAAAAAAGGCTTCCTTGACAGAGATGGGGAGTTGTAGAGAGGGAGGTGGCTTCATGCTACATGTTGAGAGGCAAAATTATGAAAGAAGGACAGGAACAGGCATCCTGATATAAAGGGAATAAATGGTTACACTGAATCATAAATGTATGAGTGGGATTAGCTGGAAAGAGAGATTAATGATGGTGGTTATGAGGTGTCATGGCATAGCTTTGAGGTGAATGATGATATATAGAAGAGAGAATAGAGACAAAGGATTATGTTTACAAGAGTGTGAGAGCAGAGTTACTATATTCAGCTTTCAGTGCTCTAACATCTTGTCTGTCTGGAAATCAATAGTCCCAGAGGATTTTTGCTTTGCCAGGACCACGTAACTGGCCCTCATGCCGATGGCATATAAAAGCACCCACTACACTCTCGGAGTGGTTGGCGTTAGGAAGGACATCCAGCTGTAGAAACTCTGCCAGATCAAGATTGGAGCCTGGTGCAGCCATCTGGTTTGCCAGACAGTCAAATCATCCAACCCATGCTAGCATGGAAAGCAGACGTTAAACGATGATGATGATGATGATGATTCATTACCTTTTCTGGTGTATGTTGGTACCAAGCACCCATAACCTCATATCCATACTTATGACATAGTAGCTAGTGGAGGTTTGGGGCCACCTTGTCGTGTCTTGTGCCTAGAGTAGAAAAGAATCATTCGTACACCAGACAAAATGCTCACTGACATTTCGTACAGCTTAACGTTCTGGGTTCAAACTCAGCCGAAATCAACATTGATTTTCATCCTTTCAAACTCAATGAATTAAGAACCAGTCAAGCACCAGGAACTATGTAAACTGAACGGCCTCCTCCCACCAAATTTGCGGTATTGTGCCTACAGCACAAAGGATTATCATTAGTACTGTTACCATCATCATCATCATCATCATCATTAGAGGAATGAGATGGTAGATTGTAGGAGAGTTGACAAAAATAATTGGCACCATTTATTCCAGCTCTTTACATTCCAAGTTCAAATCCCACAAACGTCAGCTTTACCTTCCATCCTCCAGGGGCTGATAAAATAAGCATCAGTGAAGAAGAAGAAGAAGAAGAAGAAGAAGAAGAAGAAGAAGAAGAAGAAGAAGAAGAAGAAGAAGAAGTGGAAGAAGAAGAAGAAGAAGAAGAAGAAGAAGAAGTGGAAGAAGAAGAAGAAGTGGAAGAAGAAGAAGAAGAAGTGGAAGAAGAAGAAAGAAGAAGAAGAAGAAGAAGAATGGAAGAAGAAGAAGAAGAAGAAGAAGTGGAAGAAGAAGAAGAAGAAGAAGAAGAAGAAGAAGAAGAAGTGGAAGAAGAAGAAGAAGTGGAAGAAGAAGAAGAAGAAGAAGAAGAAGAAGAAAAGAAGTGGAAGAAGAAGGAGAAGAAGAAGAAGAAGTGGAAGAAGAAGGAGAAGAAGAAGAAGAAGAAGAAGAAGAAGAAGTGGAAGAAGAAGAAGAAGAAGTGGAAGAATAAGAAGAAGTGGAAGAAGAAGAAATGGAAGAAGAAGAAGAAGAAGAAGAAGAAGAAGAAGAAGAAGAAGAAGAAGAAGAAGAAGAAGAAGAAGGTTCAGAGAAAAATAATAAAGACAGTAGTTAAGTATTCCAGTGTTTTGTAGAAAGAGTGCAAAGGAAGGAAGGATGGTAGGAAGGAAGGATGGTAGGAAGGAAGGAAGAAAAGAAGGAAGGAAGAAAGGATAAGGATAATGTAAATAGCTCAAGGCTTTCCTGATACAAAATATCTTTTTACTCGAATTGATCTGCAAAAATAAAACCGGAGCACATTGCCATTTAATTTAGAATAAATATCTTAAAAGACAGCACAGTATTTCATTGGGCCCACCACCACCACCACAAGCAGATGGAGCTAGTAGTTAGTCTAAAGACTGGGTAAGAAGTGCCAAAATAAACAAATTTCAAAACGAAAATAAACAAAGCAGAACTTTGGAGATTCTCAAAACAATTAGCTGAATGTTTTAGAATGGAATAATGGAAAAACAAAATAACGGCTGAAACAAATTTGGGATAAAAAAAAAAGGCTTATTGACTGAAGTGAATCCTGACAATCTATGGGGCTTTTTGTGTTTTAATCGCTTTCTCCATTCTGCTCATACCTCAGTGGGGTTGACTGGCTTTTCATTACACTGAGCTCCATAAAATTAAGTACTTGTAATGTTCTGCAGTTGATTGAATAAACGAACCCACCTCTCCGTCACCGCTCGGTCAACATCAATAATAATTATTTTTTTGTAGTCAGACTGATTTTCACTTTCCAATGGATAAATGAGAATTATTATAGACAATATGAAATAACGAGAAGAGATAATAGCAACAGGGGTTGTGTTTGTCTTTCATTTTTTACAAAGGTACAATGCTTGTGATTTGCTTCAGAGTTAAAATACAAAGCCATGTCGTTTATGGTTCTTTTTAATAGTTCTGGAGAGGATATAATTAGAACGGAATGGTTCCATTTTGAAAATCAACATTACATCAAAATTTACTGCAACATCGTTACCAGCGTCGCCTTACTGGCACTCGAGCCCCGTACTAGTAGGGTATTAAGAGCACCATCTGAGCGTGATCGTTGCCAGAGCGGCTATCTGGCCTCCGTGCTGGTGGCACGTAAAAAACACCGTAAAAGACAGATAAACAGATTAAGTCGATTACATTGATCCCAGTGCATAACTGGTACTTATTTAATCAACCCCGAAAGGATGAAAGGCAAAGTCGACCTTGGCAGAATTTGAACTCAGAACGTAACGGCAGACGAAATACCGCTAAGCATTTCGCCCAGTGTGCTAATGATTCTGCTAACTTGCCGCCTTCAGTTCTTCTTCATAACAATTTCAATGTGAAGGACATCTGAATGAGCAGATGTCATGGAGATTAAGAGTGGATAAACAACCAGAAAAGAAAGTTCGTGGCCATTTGTATTCAAATCTTGACATGGATCATCTTGAATGAAATATATTTTGCAGACTTTAATAAGTGAGTCTCTATGTGTCACTCAATCTGCTAAAAAGAGCAGCTCAATTTCCTTCAAGTTCCTACTATCTTGGAAAAGAACTCAGTGATAGTATAGTCCTAGAAACACTATGCCAGAAAGAAGAAAAGACATACAAGATGCAATGATCATGGCCACAACAACTTCAACTGTTCAACTGGTGAATAGAAAAGTCAGCAGAATAAAACTTTAACCCTTTCCTCCATCATTCATTTCTGTTCTGTAAGATGGCGAGCTGGCAGAATGGTTAGCACACCAGGCAAAATGCTTAGCGGCATTTCATCTGTGTTTATGTTCTGAGTTCAAATTACGCAAAGGTCAACTTTGCCTTTCATCCTTTCGGAGATCAATAAATTAAGTACCAGTTGCGTACTGGAGTTGATCTAATCGACTGCCCCACCTCCCCAAAAATTTCGGGCCTGTTCTGTAATGAAATCATTACAGAACTATATTTGGGACTTAGATGATTTTGAACAGGATGCCAAGAGTTAAAGAATCTCCTAGAAGGACTAACACAAATTATATTTATTCCTCTGCATCAAATCTGACATTTTTTCTTGGCAATTTCATTTTCTCACATACATTACAAAGATATTTTCTTTTCCATTTTTTTCCAGATGTATGTACTACTATTAAACAAATTGTGCTACCATTGTATACAAGACATGTATTATCAATTAATTAGCAGAGTAAAATATTATTTAATTACTTTATTACCTGTGGCATTTATATGAAATTATATATTTTTTCTCAGCCAAAACTGTGGCATTCTCTTTGACCTTCAGTGTATTATTTTTTCCCTTTCATCTTTTCCCGTGCAGAAACTCTTAGAATGACAGGAAAATTGCTCAATAGCATTTCATCTGAACCATTGCATCCTGAGTTCAAACCTCGCTCAGGTCAATTATGCCTTTTATCCTTAGGGGGTCAATAAAATAAAATACTCATCAAGTACTGGGATCAATGGCAATAACTAATCCCCTTCACTAATATTTCAGGGGCTGTGCCTAAAGTAGAAAGAAGTGACTAAACAGATGTATTACAAAGGCATTCCAGCCCTGACAATTACCATTTGCTTTGTTTCGGCATAATGTCTGTAGGAATACACAAACCAATATACTCTCCCTTTTTTAAGTCAGTAGGGATCGGTAAGGAAATTTCATGTTTTTATGCATTTCAGCCCAAAAGTTGTGGCCATGCAGGGTCACCATTAATGGTTAGCGCTTTTTAATGGCCATTCTTTTGTGATTGACATTTGTTGAAGGAAGGAGTTCAACGTTACTGCCCTTTTTTGAGTTTCTTGCCATGATGTAGGTTTGTCAGGGCCCTTGAACAGCAGGGAGTTGGATTGTTTCTTGAAAACATCTACCCCTGCTCCATGTAGATCTCTCAGATGTTTCAGCTATCAGTTGATGGTTTTCATAAATACAAATTAAAATACATGCGAAAAACAGAAATCCTTTTTTATAGTTTTAGGAAACGGAGATTGTGTGAAAAATAACCAGGAGTCAAACGAAATAACTGATATGGATATGTGAGGGAGACAGGAGAGTGAGAGAGAGGGGGGAGAGAAGAGAGTGGGAGAGAAGGGAGAGGGAGAGAGGAGAGTGGGAGAAAGAAGAGAGGAAGGGGAGAGCAGGGAAGAGTGGGAGAGAGAGAGAAGAGAGGAAGAGGAGAGTGGGGGAGAGAGAAGAGAGAAAGAGAGAGAAGAGTGGGCAAGAGAGGAGAGTGAGAGAGGAGCATGAGAGAGAGGAGAGAGAAGAGTGTGAGAGTAGTGGGAGAGGGAGTGAGAGGAGAGTGGGGGAGAGAGTGAGAGGAGAGTGGGAGAGAGAAGAGAACGAAAGAGAGAGGAGCATCAGAGAGGAGAGAGGAGAGGGAGGAGTGTGAGGGAAAGAAGAGAGAAATGAGTGAGTGAGAGAGAAGAATGGGAGAGAGAGGAGAGCGAAAAAGAGAGGAGAGAGAGGTATGATCTGAAAGAAATACAGAGAAAATTTGATAGATTTTTTTTTAAAGACCCTTTCATGTGGATTATTAAAACAGGTGAACGGCAGCACTTATATTGGAAGGCGGCACCATAAAACGGTGAGGAGTGTGAGAATGGTTTTAGTTCTCAATAAACTATTAGCTTAACAATTATTTTAGAAATACAAGTTTCAAATTGTTTGAGAAAAAAAAATAAAGAGAGAAAGAGAGAGAGAAAATAATAAGATACGGTAAAATGGAAAAACAATAAAAAGTTTCCCCCACACCCAGGATAATCAACAAAGCCAGTGATTAGCTTAAGTGCAGAGAAATTTTGATTTTGTTAGGGAAAACTAGAGAAACGTAGGTGCACACACATCGGTAAAAGCAGCAATCAAATGGAATTAACAAATTGAATACATGATTGTTTCACTATGAAATATACCTAATTCGCTTTTATATTTGTATACAGAATTTTTTTTGTAATCTATAAAGTTTTGTATTATTTTTTTTATTTACGTTTATAATTGCTTTGAAGTTTAGAAAAAAAAAAAAAACGAAATCGATATAGATGTAAAGCAATTATCACCACCTACTGATTGTATAAAATAAAACTCATAAAAGTAACAAATTCCAGAGAAAGAGAGAGAGGGAGGGGGGAGAAAGAGAAGGAATGAGAGAGAGAGAGAGAAGGAATGAGAGAGAGAGAGAGAGAGAGAGAGGGAAGGAATCAGAGAGAGAGAAAGAGAAGGAAGAGGAAGAACAGAAATGAAATAAAAATTCTTTGGCATCTATCATGTATCTAATTAAACAGTGTTGTTATATTAAACTTCATTATATAAGACTTTTGAAATAATATATTTTTTCATCCGCAGAATTTTCTTTCCATACAGAACAAGTACATTTCACTTCAAAGTCACCCAGTTTGTTATGCACTGCTACAGTCTTTCACCCGATCTATCAAATATAATGACAAAAATGATTTGGCGCCATTGGTTTTGTTCAGTCTTTTTCATTGATTGGCTGGTATTTTCTTGCTTTACCCTCCATTCTATCCTGTCTGAAACCAGGCTTTGGAATAGATATGTTGAATGCCTACACGCAGTAAGACATATTCAAAAGGGTTGTCTTAATTTATCCAATTCTTTCTTGAGTGGCCAATATTACATAGGAGAGGGTCAAGGAATTTGGTGAATGAAAATGGCATCTGGCACAAAACAGTCACTCAGAAAAATCAGCCAGTTTACATCATCATCATCATCACCGTTTAAGGTCCGTTTTCCGTGCTAGCATGGGTTGGACGGTTCGACCGGGGTCTGGGAAGCCAGGAGGCTGTACCAGGCTCCAGTCTGGTCTGGCAGTGTTTCCACAGCCAGATACCCTTCCTAACGCCAACCACTCCGTGACTGTAGTGGGTGCTTTTTATGAGCCACCGACACAGGTGCCAAGGGAAGCTGGCAGTGGCCACGATCAGTTGGTACTTTTTACGTGCCACCGGCATGGAAGCCAGTCAAGGCAGCACTGGCATCGGCCACATACGGATGGCGCTTTTTAGGTGCCACCGACACAGGTGCCAGGGTAGGCTGGCAGTGGCCACGATCAGTTGCTGCTTTTTACGTGCCACCAGCACAGAAGCCAGTCAAGGCGGCACTGGCATCAGCTTGGAAAAGTGGATGTAACACACTGCTGACAGCAAAGAATCCCTTCTTTAATACCAAAAAAACTACTGAAGATTGGAACTCCTTTCTGTTTTTTCAACAATTACAAAACATTTTTTTTGCTTTCGCCTCAAAATTTGGCTCTTGGATGGTAGCTACACTGCATTCAAAAAGTATTATTCTGGGAGTTTTAACAAATCATACAAGAGGAAAAAAAAACATAAATTGTAGTGAAAATGAAAAGCAACAGAAATGTAGATACATTCACATTTACATTTCTTTCTGATATTAGCATCCAAATATATTTTAAATTGATCCCACGTATCTATCTTTTTTTTTCAAGATGGTTTCCTGACTAATTCAGTTCTGCGATAAAAAATACAGTTCAATAGTTCAGTAAACAGAAATGAAATAATATATATACATATATATATATATATATATATATATATTATTTCATTTCTGTATATATATATATATAAAGATAGATAGATATATACGATAGTGTATATGTATGTATGTGTGCATATCTATATGTGCATATGAGCATGCGTATAATTTTGTTTTCTTCCATTAACTTTTTGGTTAATACCAGGTCTAATAAAGTTTTTCTTATCTGTCATTCTGTAATGGAATTACAATTGCTGTACACATCAAATATAAACTTACTAGTTTCGAGAAGTTTTGCCAAACTACCTACATATTTTTTCTTTCTTACAAGAATCCAATATTTTGTTTAAAAGAAAGGCTCAGATATGCAAAGTCAATAAACATAAATTCTTTTCTAAACCCAATATCACCTGCCACACACACACACACACACACACACACATGCAAGGACACACACATGCATTTTTAGATATATCACAACACAGCTGAACCAAAAATTACTTTGCTAGCTTAAGTGCTAAGGGGAGATGACACGGACCCTATTTTTCCGTTCTACCAAAATCAATTCAGGATGTATGATTTTCAAATTTTCTTTCGGTTTTTTTTTTTTCTTTTCCCCCCTGAGAAATAAAAACCAGAAGAGAACAAAAAGAAATGTGGTTGTATTTACACCATAATCCAATCAATAATCGGTGGCTTTGTGTACTTCCGATTACGGGGGGGGGGGGAAGATGGACACTTGCAAACTCACTGCATGATAGAATAGGATTTAGGGCACTGGTAAAAGAGTTGATTGTATTCTTTCCCACAGCATATTGTGCAAAAGAAAATGATTTTCACTGGTGTCTACACATTGCACAATGAAACTGTATTGTAAACTTCCATGTCAACAACTGCAACAACAACAACAACAAAATGAATTTGTGTTAAAATCTTCCAGTGAACAACAACAACAACAACAGCAGCAGCAGCAGAAGCAGCTATATTTTTACTCGTGTTTCAGTCATAATAATAATAATCCTTTCACCTACAGACACAAGGCCTGCAATTGTGGTGGGTGGGGCAAATTGATAACACTGACCTCAGTACTCAACTGAGACCTGTTTCAATGACCCCCAAAAGGACAAAAGGCAGAGTCAACTATGGCAGAATTTGAACTCAAAATTTATGGGTGGACAAAATACCACAAAGCATTTTGTACAGCGTGCTAACAATTCTCCCAGCTTGCTACCTTAATAATAATAATAATGATAAATGCCCTGATGCAGTACCAAACAGTGGCTCTCATGGTTGCTGATCTTAACTGGTTGGAAGTGTTATCGTGTACGTTGTTTTATCTTGGTATAAAAGATGGGCTACAGCAAATATTCTGCTCAATACCACAGATTTGCTTGTCAGTTGTTTGCCTTTAACCAGTTGAGCATGTCCCTTAGTGGCTGACGATATGTGCATCTCTGATCACGAGCAGAAGTAGTGGGGGAGCATCATAGCCATGTGTTGAGAGGGATTCTTTGGGGTTTGAATGATTCACCTCTGGAAACATGGGTGGTTCTTTCAACATCCTTAAACGACCCATATTCAGGGACCTTTTAAGCAGGATGGGCTACTCGACCAGAAGAAAATTTTAACTGGGCCCCACCTGCAAGGTCATGTGCTGTTTATCTTGATATGAGATCACCATGTCGCGCACATATGGTTGTGATGCATGTGCCTGATGTACCTTTATCAGACAGGTAGTCATGATGGGTATACTGGGCTTTGTATATTTTACCCCAGTGTCACTTTGATGGCATGAACTGCTCTCTCACTCAATAATAATAATAATTATTATAATTATAATAATAATAATAATAATAATTGCTACTATTGGCATAAGGCCCAAAATTTGGGCAGGATGGTGTTGTTGATGACAATGATACCAGTGTTCAACTGGTACTTATTTTATCGACCCCAGACGGACGAAAACCAAAGTTGACTTTGGAGGAATTTGAGCTCAGAATACAAGGCCGGAAGAAATGCCAATAAACATTTTGTTCAGCTTGCTACCTCAATAACAGCAACAACAAGAACACTGTGAATATAATTCTAGCAACACGTTTGAGGATTTCAAAGAAACATTGTTCATTCATGGTTTTGTAGTCAAGAACCTGACAATGCCTTTGTTAGTAATAGATCAATAGTTTGGGTTTTTTTTCAAGAAAAGCTGTCTGTATTCCTGTTGACTTTTCACACGGCCCAATATCAAAACATAAATACACAGAATGCAACTAATGAAGACGATGAAAATTATAAAATAATAATATATTGATTGATCCTTCATCTTAAGCTTTACATGTATTTGCATTTTTTATGATTTCTTTGTAACGAAGAATCACTCCAGGCCCATTGCTTTGTTTTGCTTTCTATTCTGATATGAAAAATATGAAGGCAGCAGAGCTTATCAAGAATATCTAGAGAATTGTTTTGAAACTTCAAAGTTTTGTACTATTGTATGTTCCTGAAGATGTGGGTGTATACCATTTCAGCTTTTATCTGAAGACTGGCAAATCAAAACAACAGCATGAAAGTGAAAGTAACCGTGGCACTGTATCTTTTAGTTGACCTTATGATTAGAAATTTGTTATGTTCTTCTATAGAAGGGGAAATAATGAAAACAAATATGGTGAACCACCTCAAACGGAAATAACGGTTTATACTGAGAAGTGTAATTATTTATTAATACATTTCATTCTTTTCAAATCAGCAGGATTGTTTGTAACGAATGCAACTGCATTTAATATTTTACTGTTTATTGAAGAAAAAAAGTTTTTGAAAATCACTGAGGCAGATGAATGGTTATGTTAGAAGCACATCCTCCAATCAATTACCTCTGCAAAAGCATCACTCAAACTAACACGGTGCAGGTTTGTTATGGTGAAAAATAGTCATAGATACAAGTATATTTATGCAAGTGTGAATGTAATAAGTCTGTGAGAGTGTGCGTTTACATATAATTTATACATGTGGGCATTGGCATAAAATAATACACACACACACACATACATATGATGGTATGCATGTGTTCATATATATATATATATATATATATATATATATATATATATATATATATATATATATATATTTATTTATAAAAAAGAAGTTTGAAAACGCCACTATATAAGATAAATTTTAATTTTCTGAATGTGTATGCATGTGTGTGTGTGTGTGTGTGTGTACATGTATTTTTGTGCATGAGTGTATGTGGCTGTACATATGTTTGTGTGAAAGTGCATGTATGTTGTGTGTGTGTGCGTGCTTGTGTGTGTGCATGCTTGTGTGTGAGTGGTTGTGTGTGTGTGAATGTGTGTACATGTATTTTTGTGCATGAATGTATGTGGCTGTATATATGTTTGTGTGAAAGTGTATGCATGCTGCATGCGTGCACATGCTTGTGTGTGTGTGTGTGTGTGTGAGTATGTGCATGCATGCATCCAGAAATATCTTCATATTTGTCTCTCACCTCTCGGCAGCAGGAGAAGCCATGCTGCAAATGCTTAAAAATAATCTACAATCTACAAATGCTTCAATTTAGATTCTACCTTTCTTCTTTATCTGATCTGAAACAAACGATGAACTATGAACCAAATTAATTTTTATCAAACGTCTCAATCAAATATTTCAGACTTTCACTATCAAATTTTCTTTATTCAATTTCTCACCAAATGTGATGTCATTACTACACCTTTAATTAGGTTCCATACCTGAGGTTCGGCATTTTTAAAACAGACTTGCTTATAAATGTAAACAGAATAAATATCGTAGTTGGAACATGATTAAATTTAATTAGATTAAGTACTGAGGTAAACAAAAGAATACAATGGATTTAATTAACGAGAAGAAACAGATATAGTAAGCCTCACTCCGCTCAAGGAGATAATGGAAATAAATAACTAATGAAATTTAATGTGTGTGCATGTGTGAGTGTGTGTGTGTGTGTGTGTATGCGCGCACGTGTGTGTGTGTGTGTGTGTGTGTGTGTGTGTGTGTGTGTGCGTGTGCATATCATTATCATTGTTGTCGTTGTCATATAATGTCTGCTTTCCATGCTGGCATGGGTTGGACGGCTTGACAAAAATTAAGGAGCTGAAAGGATGCGTTGTGCTCCAATGGAATCTATGGCATTGTTTCCATGGTTGGACGCCCTTGCTAAGGCCGACCCCTTTACAGAGTGAGCTGGGTGCCTTTTCTGGTGCCACCAGAACTAGCAAGGCTGTAATGCAACTTGCAGAAAGGGACAGAGGTACCACTCCAAGGAGACACACATACATATGCACATACACACATACAAACACACACATGCATGCATACATGTACACATATATATATACATACCCATTCACACACACATGCATGCATACATATAAACATACATATATATACACATTCACACACATACACATGCATACATACATATACACATACATATATACATACACATTCACACACACATGCATACATACATATACACATACATATATACATATATACATACACATTCACACATACATGCATGGCTACATATACACATATATATATACGCACGCATTCACACACACACATGCATGCATACATATACACATACACATTCACATACACATGCATACATACAGACATACAGACATACATATATACATACACATTAACACACACAGGCATGCATACATATACACATACATATATACATATATACATACACATTCACACAACACACACATGCATGCATATATATACACATACATATATACATATATACATACACATTCACGCACAAACACACATGCATGCATACATATACACATACATATATACATATATACATACACATTCACACATACACACACATGCATGCATATATATACACATACATATATACATACACATACATTCATACACACACACAGAAACACACATCCATACATATACTTACATACACACACATATGCATACAGATAGATAGCTAGACAGACAGACAGGCAGGCAGACAGGCAGGCAGACAGGCAGATAGGGTTATACGTATTTATGTATCTACATAATTAGCATTCATTCACTGGAAGAATGCGTTCATTGTATAACTAATTACGTATGCATTTGTTAACATACACAAACGCAATCGTGGATGTAAGTTTGTATGCGTAAGCAAATATATGCAGTTGGAATATCAATACATCTCTCCTCACCTCTTCCTCTCCCTCCCCCTCTTTCTTCATCAACATGCACACACACACACACATACACTAATATTAGCTAACTGACCTTCCCAAGGTAAAATTGTGTCTGTGTGTGTGTGTATGTTTGCACATACTTGTATTCATACATGTGGGGCTGTATATAACTGCACATGTATGAGTGTGTATATATATATATATATATATATATATATATATATGTGTGTGTGTGTGTGTGTGTGTGTGTGTGTGTGTGTACGTGTGTGTATTTGTGTGTATGCACATATGCAAATATACATATTCACCTTTTGCCAACATATATATATATACTTATGTACATTCTTGTATACATTGTATATATATACACACACACATACACATGCAGATACATACAACTGCACATGTGAGTGTATATATATATATATATATGTGTGTGTGTGTGTGTATACACATATGCAAATACATAAATGCACCTTTTCCCAATATATATATACATATATACTTATGTATGTACTTGTATACATTGTATACACACACACACACACATATACAGAGAGAGAGAGCGGGAGAGACGCTCACACACAACTTGTATACATGCACAAAAACATGGCCATACAAACAAGATATTATTTATTTATCAATAAAATCAATAAAAGGGAGTAGAAAGCATGTTCTTCCTATTGATGCCCAGTGAAACAAATTTTACCAATAATAATTTTTATTTGAACAGGTAACTAACAGCCTCTTATCTTCTACAGCTGAATATATTTCCATTGATTCAAAAAGCTATTTGGTTGGCAACAAACAACCAACATCTATAAAAAAAACTATTGCAATGTAATATAAAGCTTGAAAATAATTGAGGAGATAATAAAATTTTACTTATTGAATAGGTAATGAGCAGAATAAAGTTAATTTTATTCCATACTAGCAGTATCGCCCGGCGTTGTTCGGGTTTGTTTCGACCCTTTAGAATTGGAATTTTTGAAAAGTAAAAATTTTGCATTATGTAGCTTGTTATTCTCTTTAAGTGAACATTTTTCTGGTTGAAATTCACCGAAAAATGGCGACGCAGCAGTAAAAAAAATCGTAAAAAATAGGGATTTTCATAGAAAAAGAGCACCTTTTTGATGTAAATAATTTTTAGTGTTAACATGGTCCGATTTGAATTTTTTCTCCTATGGAAGGAAGAGCAAGCCTTCTTCTATCATACTCTCAATTTTGGTCAACTTGCGCCACAGGGTCTTGGAGGAGATAGTGTTAATTGAAGGCTACCAAACCTGCCACACACAGACAACTTCAGTTTTATATATATAGATTTTCTGGGGAAATTTCTTTCCTAACCATTTTGAGCCAGTGAGGAAATATCTAAGCAATTGGTAGACCTGCTAGACATAGCAGCCAAGCTTTTCTCAAATTGCATCCTACTATTCTTGTATTTGTTTCAGAGTCATTTGACTGCAGCCATGCTGGAGTGCCACCTTTAGTCGAACAAATAGACCCCAGGACTTATTCTTTGCAAGCCTATCGGTCTATTTTGCCGAACTGCAAAGTTGTGGGGACGTAAATACATCAACGTCGGTTGTCAAGCGATGATGAGGGACAAACACAGACACACTAACATATACAAATGCATACACACATATATACATATATATGATGGGCTTCCTTCAGTTTCCATCTACCAAATCCACTCACCAGGCTTTCATCAGCCCAAGGCTATAGTAGAAGACACTTGGCCAAGGTGCCATGCAGTGGGATTGAACCCTGAACCATGTGGTTGGTAAGCAAGCTACTTACCACACAGCCACTCCTGTTTTTTTTTTGTTTTTTGTTTTGTATTAAAGAAAAAAACAAAATGAAGACTTAAGTAGACATAGCTGTGTTTTGGTTAGAAGTCCACTTTGCAACCACATGGCTTCAGGTTCTATCCCATTGTATGACATCCAAGCCCAATGTCTTTTGCTATAACCCTGGGCCAACCAATACCTTGTGAACGATTCTGGTTGATGGAAACTAAGTGGAATCCCATTATGCGGGGAGTGGTGTACCTGCATGTGTCTTTGTGTTTGTACCCGTGCCACAGCTTGCAAACTTGTGTTAGTTTCTCTATGCCACTCTGTAAATTAGCATCTTGGCAAAAGGAATTACTAGAATCAACAGCAGACTTAAAAGGGAAAATACCGATTATTGGAGCCCTTAATGGCTCGACTAAACCCTTCATGGTTGTGGCCCAGCATTGCCACGGTCCAATGAGCACAACAAGTGAAAGAGTAAATCTTCCGTAATGTGGTTTTGGATATATCACACTTGAGAAGAAAAGAAACACAAACAAAAAGGTCAGTCAGATCTGAAACACCTTCAGTCATAGCTCCACTTGTGCTCATTCAAGGATGACCTTGGGCTAAATAGCACCCACAGCTGATTATTTTATTTTATTTGTCTCTTTATTTACTTTGTTTAATGATGTGATGTCTAGCTCAGGGAGTACACGTGAAACCGTGAAGTGCTGAACAAGGTGCTCTTACATCTTATATTTACTCAATGTTCGACATTTCAATTGTACGGGCTTCGATTTTATGCCTTTTATCTCCGGCAGATTCAATAAAAACATTATTGGCAATATAGAGGAATTGATTCGATTTATACACAAAACTGTAACACACCCCAATGATAGAAATTTGGCCTTGTGCCTGTTCACAAAAGAAAAAAAGAGATATGAAAGATATGAAAACTTCCAACAAATATTGCTGTTTGTATTCACTCAAACGAATCACAATTCAGCATAAAAGGCCCTTAACTAACAAACAAACAAAATAAAAAAAAATTAAATTAAATTAAGTAAATAAAAAATAAATTTTATTTTACAATAAATTTGAAAAAAAAATATTGCGCAGATACTTTTTCTCGTTTTTTGTTCTTTTTGGCTATCTTTGTAAAGTTACTTTCAAAATGCATTCAAATTAATAACGATTAAATTATCTGATTATCATGACGAATATAAATGCAATGACAATACAATTGTATCTTCTGTATGGCATTGCATTTTCTCTTCTTTCTGATTGGTTATTTGTTACACTAATCTCCCTTACTTTGAGTAAGTCTTCAATAAAAGCCTACCAATTACTTCAATAAGAAAAGGAACCCCATTTGAAGATACAGAGTTTACAGCTTCTCTAATTACAAACCTAACTTCTGTCAAACATTATTAATAATGATGATGATGCTGATGATGATGCTGATGAAAATAATGATGAAGATGATGATGATGATGATGATGATGATGAAAATAATGATGAAGATGATGATGATGATGAGGGTGATGATGATGACGATGATGATGATGAAGATGAAGATGATGATGCTGATGAAAATAATGAAGATGATGATGCTGATGAAAATAATGATGAAGATGATGATGATGGTGATGATGATGAAGATGATGATGGTGATGATGATGAAGATGATGATGATGATGATGATGAAGAAGATGATGATGATGATGATGAAGATGATGAAGATGATGATGATGACGATGAAGATGATGAAGATGATGGTGAAGATGAAGATGATGATGATGAAGACGATGATGATGATGAGACAACAATGACGACGATGACGACAACAACAACAACTTAGCAGAATGGCTTTACATGTGAAAAAGTTTTAAATCTAAGCCTTGAAACTTTGGAATTTATCCAAAGGCATTAGCCTTTTCTGAATTTATTTTTCTTTTTAACACTTTTCTTTCCAAAAAAAAATAAATTGTGTTCAATAAATTGTGTTCCTAAATCAATGATGTAGAAATGATACACATTACTACATAGTCAAACACACACACACACACACATGTATTCTGTAGATTCAACCAACAAGTGTAATTAGTACTTTCAAAGGTTCATATAAAATTAATTAAGTATTTTGAAAAACATTTGAGATTTAAGTCAAGAAAGGAGAGAAAACAACCAAATTTCTCTCAAAATCACACTTTTGCTGTCTCAAAAAAAAAAAAGAAAACTTTCTGGGTGATGCGGATCTAGATAAACCATATTTCAATAAAAGATAACGATCACATTTGAAATGTCTTTAATCTAGTCCACAATTGGAAAAGACCCGGGGCTAAACAATATATACAAAATTTATATCTCTTTTAATGAACATCAAGGTCTATAAAAGACTTGTCTGAGAAACTCAGAATGATATGAAGAATATTTGAACCTCCAAATTAAGAAGTGAATCTTCATAGCAACAATCTTTGTCCCTCACTAAATCCGGAATCATGTATCTCATTTTTGACTGCATGTGGATTCCCCCAGTAGCCCCCAACATATTTCCGATTACCAAAAAGCACCGCTATGGTGACTTCTCTCAGCTGTCAGTGAAAAATCTTGCCATTACACCAACAGTATTATATTACAGGTACTGTTTATAAAATAAATCCCCTATCGGTGTTTGGATACAAAATAAAACAGGATGAAATGAAATCCTGTTCTGTATAAATATTTTGCCATTATTAGACAAAACCAAAATGAACATAATTTTACATGTTTCAAACATTACTACAGGTACCCTGGATTTAGAAAAGGTGCACAATATTCCTGAGTGTCATACGAGGGGACTAAAAGAATTGGTGGCAGAAAGAGCATCTAAATATCAAATGGTAAAATAATACCTCAAAAGGGAATCATACCAAGTATGATTTAAAGAGGGAAAGACTGTCAAGTGACCCACAAGACTAACTCTTACAGGGAAAATAACTTCAGAATATTTGATGCTGTTGCTGTTGAGCGAACGGTCTTTGTCCCAGAGCTTGCAAGATGGGAGAAGTCCGAAACGTGGTCCTTTGCTATTCGTAAGACCCGCAGAAGAGAAAGCAGGTCAACCCCCGACACCGAGAGCATCGGCGGATGGATGAATGCGCATCCAGGCTCAGCAGTTGCATAGGAAGTTGGGGACAAGAAACAGGAAGAAAGAGTGAGAGAAAGTTGGAGCAGAAGAGTTCAACAGGGGTTGCCACCACCCTCTGCCGGAGCCTCGTGGAGCTTTTTAGGTGTGGGGTTTTCACTCAATAAACACACACAACGCCCGGTCTGGGAATCAAAACCGCGATCCTCCGACCGCGAGTCCGCTGCCCTAACCACTGGGCCATTGTGCCTCTGCTTGATGTTGCTGTAGATTTTAGACATGGAAATATTAATGTTAAATAATTAGATATACTCTAATTATTTGATTAAATTTAAGGAGCCACTCTACGTGTTCATAGTTCTTGTAAACATAGCTTCAAGTGGCTTTCAACAATATTCAAGATGTTCAGGGTCTTTTGCTACCATATTTCTGTGGAAATACACAGCTGTTTTCTTTCAGAATAGTGAATCCCAAAACAAAGCAATAAATAATAATGTCTAAAAATAAGGTAAAAAAAGTCCTTTAGATAGGAAAAGTCAAAGACTGCTCGACTCAATGCTAACAGCTTGAGATTTACCATTCCGAGAGAGAATTATTTCACACTTTTCAAGTTTATAGATTCTTATGACGTCAACAACGCTGCGACTGTTTTAATTGGTTTTGAAAATAATGAAGAATTTAGAAAACAAATATCTTTGTCATTATTAAGCTGGTGTTTGAAATAGAAATTAAAGTAAAATTTTGATGGAAAGTTTTAATTTAAGTCACTTTAAAAGAGGAAGTTTGTGTCGTAGAACTGTTTCGGTTGGGTTTGGCAGCAAAGAGATAAATGATGTTGTGTCTGGGGAGGGTCATATTGTCTTAATGCCTTATTAGCTAACACACTCACTGGTTCAATTTCCACTCATTTATTTCTTATGTTTTTTCTTCCAAAATTTTTGTTGCTTTTGCAACCTTATCAATGGATACTCTCTTTTACTCTTTTTACTTGTTTCAGTCATGTGACTGTGGCCATGCTGGAGCACCGCTTTTAGTTGAGCAAACCAACCCCAGGAATTATTCTTTATAAGCCTAGTACTTATTCTATTGGTCTCTTTTGACGAATCGCTAAGTTACGGGGACGTAAACACACCAGCATCAGTTGTCAAGCAATGTTGGGGTGACAAACACAAACACACACACACACACACACACATATATACACACACATACGTCAGGCTTCTTTCAGTTTCTGTCTACCAAATCCACTCGCAAGGCTTTGGTTGGCCTGAGGCTATAGTAGAAGACACTTGCCCAAGATGCCACACAGTGGGACTGAACCCGGAACCAAGCTACTTACCACACAGCCATTCCTATGCCTAGTAATGAAAATTTTGGATGAAAAATTATAAATAACAAGAGCACTCAGAGAGTGCAAACCTCTGCCAAGGCAACACCAACGTCCTCTCAACGATTAGCCAGAGATGATTTTTAAAATGAGAATATCTGAAATTATCTTGACTGCTCTCACAAATGAGAATACTAAAAATGAACCTGACCGCTCTCAAAAATTAAGTAGAAAAACAGAAAAATAATCCAGGACGCTTGTCCGGTACCAGATCAATTCCAAAATCTAATCAGTTCATGCCAGTCATGAGGCCAAACATCCCTGAACGTTTCATATGAATCCATCCAGCGGTTCTTGAGATTTCTTGTCCACAGACAAACAAACAAACAAACACAACAAAAAACAATACCTCTGCCTTCGCTAAGGCAGAGGTAATAAGTGAGTGGAAATCAAACCAGTGTGTGTGTTAGATAGTAAGGCATTATGACAATATGACTCTCTGCAGGCACAATATAGTTTGCTTCAACATATGAATTCACATAAAGATTCTTGCAAACCAGATGCAAACACAAAGATAAATGATGAATTTTAATAAAATATAAACTTTTATGAGCAACTGCTTTTCAACGAAGACTGTGTGGAACTGTTTTTCTGTTATTGTGCTGCTTATGGCCTTTATTTATTTCTGATAACTATTTTAAACCTTTCATTACCAACCTGGCGGAAACCACCTCTGGCTCTGAGTATAAGTGTCTTGTTTTCATAAGTTTTGAATTAAAATCTTCCACGAAACCTTAGTCACAATTTATGTTCCTAACACTAGCTTAATGACAACTAAGTTATTTTATTAAATTCTTTGTTATATTTAAAATTCATTGAAAGAAACACAGAGCATCTAACAGAAATACGGTAACGAAAGGGTTAACCCTTGTGATACCAACCCGGCTGAAACCAGCTCTAGCTCTGTAGCACAAATGTTTCGTTTTCACAAGTTTTGAATTAAAATCTTCCACGAAACCTTAGTCACAATTTATGTTCCTAACACTAGCTTAATGACAACTAAGTTATTTTATTAAATTCTTTGTTATATTTAAAATTCATTGAAAGAAACACAGAATATCTCAAAAGAAATATTGGAAATGAAAGGGTTAAGAAGAAAAATAATCAGCAGAAGACATAAGAGGAGACATCAGTGTGGTCACTCTATATGCTAGAAATAATAGCCTAAATTTCCTTTAATCCACACCCTTCCAACTGTTTTTAATGTGCATCTGCCCAAATGTAGAGGTGTGCTTAACTCTTTTGATACCAACCCGGCTGAAACCTAGTTAATGATAACTAAGTTATTTTACTAAATTTTTTGTTATATTTAAAATTAATTGAAAGAAACACAGAGCATCTCAAAATAAATGCAGCAACAAGAAAGGGTTAAGGTGACAGAAGAAATGTTTTATGGCGTGACTATGTCTGTGGCACATGAATAACCTTTTCTTAATGCTGGTTGACAGCTGAAAATCAGATGCCTTAAATGGGAATTATATATCTGTACAAAGCAAATGTAAATAAAAGTTCAGGAACTGTGAACAAAGATTAGGATTACAGAATAAGTAGATTTAAACTTTTCTTTTATATTTTCAACTTCCAGTGTAGTTGTTTCCTTGTCATCAAAAAAATGCCAATGTGACTCTCGAATATACAAAGTGGATATACTATATGTAGATGTAGGTATGTATGAATGCATTGAATGGTCTCCATCTCCTTTTCTCCATAAATGTACAAATATACATACATATGTACACATACATGCATACATACATTACATATACAAATACATACATACATAACATACAAATACATACATACATATATACATACATACATACACACATACATAGCATATACAAATATATACATACACACATGCATGAATTACATATACAAATACATACATACATACATTATATATACATATACATACATACGTGTGTGTGTGTATTCAAACAAATTTATACACACATATGCACAAACATATAAACACATACACAAACACAATATATACACAGAGACATACCAGTGTGTGTTTGTGTGTGTGTGAGAGAGAGAGAGAGAGAGAGGGGGAGACCCAGTGAGAGAGGGAGAAAGAGAGAGAGAGAGAGAGCTTGCAAGAGGTGGGAGTCGGGGGGGGGGCGGTTTACAATCTGTTGACATAATTTCTTTGATGTTTTTTCTGTCAATACCATTTCCGTTCCATCTGAACTGAGCAACTATTTGAAATGAATGACAGAATGGCAGATTTCAGAGAAGAACAGTGGCTCACTTATAATAACATTTCTTATCAATTACGGAACTTATTCCATACTTCCTAAATAAACAATTTTCATTCCAGGCCACATTTGAAAATAATAATTCTCCGACTGACCTAAAGACTTATAGGCTTCTGCCCTTACACCATCATCATCGTTTAGCATACACTTTTCCAACTTCAAATGAGTTGGACAGAATTTCCATGGTCAAACACCTTTGCTTTCTTCAATGGTCACCAGATTCTAAGTAAAGTAATATTTCCAGACATGCTTCGGAAGACTGGAAATGCAGGATGGCAGCCACACTTGATAAATACTATCGCACAATGTTAAGGAAAAGAGACAGTAACACACATACACACGTGCACACACACACGTGCGCACACATACACACATGCACACCTACCTGCATGTATATCACATCTATTGACAATGCTTTGGTCAGCTTGGGACCAGGGTAGCAGACATTGGACAAAGCTCCCATGTGGTTGGAAAGCAGAATTCTTGTCCCTCAGTTACGCATCTACCTATATCTCAATATTGTATTCCATCCATCAAAGGTTAATTAAAAAAAAAAAAAACAAGCACTAATAACATACTTTAAATGCAATGTATGCCAAAAAGTTTGCAAATCTAATGTAAGCCTCAAAAGACAGACAGACAAACATACATACATACAGAAGCACACACACACACACACATGTACATACATACCTGACATTTGAAGATGATTGAGAAAATGTATTAATTGAACTAAAATATTCACAGAAACAAGATAACAACCCTTTAGGGACCAACCCAGTTGACACTACAGCCAGCTCTTTGTTAAAACAGAAAAAAAGCCATTCATTTTGAAATATCCATATTTAAATTAAAAACCCTGCAAAATACTAATTATATTGTGGGAGAAGTTCTTTTAGCCAAAACTGTTAAATACACTTTCCATTTCTCGAGGTGGCAAAACTTTCATTAAAAACATTGACACCTCATTAAATATTTAAGAGAATTTCACAGGTTTTGAGTATTTTTAGTTGGCTGAGACTGCCCTTCTTCGATGTGTTTGCTGCAGTTTCAATACACAGTCATCATCATCATCATCATCGTTTAACATCCGTTTTCCATGCTGGCATGGGTCGGATGGTTCGACCGGGGTCTGGGAAGCCAGAAGGCTGCACCAGGCTACAGTCTCATCTGGCAGTGTTTCTACAGCTGGATGCCCTTCCTAACGCCAACCACTCCGTGAGTGTAGTGGGTGCTTTTTACATGCCACCGGCACAGGGGCCAGAGGAGGCTGGCAAACGGCCACAATCGGTTGGTGCTTTTATGTATCACTGACACAGATACCTATTTTTTTATTATCCACAAGGGGCTAAACATAGAGGGGACAAACAAAGACAGACATAGGTATTACGTTGATTACATAGACCCCAGTACGTAACTGGTACTTAATTTATCGACCCCGAAAGGATGAAAGGCAAAGTCGACCTCGGCGGAATTTGAACTCAGAACGTAACAGCAGATGAAATACCGCTAAGCATTTCGCCCGACATGCTAATGTTTCTGTCAGCTCGCCACCTGGCATCTGGCATCTGCCACGTTCAGACAGTGCTTTTTACGTGTCACTGGCATGGGTATCTTAACTACAATTTCAATTTGATTTTTATTTTGATGTTGGTGTTAACATACTTGACTCAATAGGTCTCCTCAAGAACAGCAGGTCACTCTACAATCCAAGGTTAGCACAGCAGGCCGTCCTGCAAGCCATGAACTCACTTCATTTGTAAGGTCTTCACAGTCACAGCATATCTCAGAAGTTTAAGTCTTCGTCATTTCCTCCATGAGACCCTACGTGCCACCGGCGAGCTGGCAGAAACGTTAGCACGCTGGGTGAAATGCGTAGCAGTATTTCGTCTGCCGTTACATTCTGAGTTCAAATTCCGCTGAGGTCGAATTTGCCTTTCATCCTTTCGAGATCGATAAACTAAGAACCAGTTACACACAGGGGTCGATATAATCGACTTAATCTGTTTGTCTTTCCTTGTTTGTCCTTGTGGGTAGTAAAGAAATAGGTACTATGAAACTGCTCGCTAGACATATACAACTCTCAACATTCTGTAGTAATTTCAAGTGAGATTGCTTTTGTTAAGTTACATTCCAAACAGCAGTCTCATATTGAAAAACTTAATTGCTTTAAAAATAAACAGCTTCAAATTCTTCATTATACTCAAAATCAATTGAAACTCATATTCCAGTAATATTCCATTAGAAATATGGTAGCAGAAGTGTTACCATATTTTTAATGGTAAATTGTTGATAGATTGATAAATCGTGACTACTCCACAAATATCCATTTGGCAACAAACAATTTCAACCCATTAAGTTACCATAATTCTTCAGAAACGTACTTTGTTTCAATTACTGCTGAAAATAATAAAGAATTTGATGGAATAACTTTGCCATTATTAAGCTGGTGTCTGATACTTGAAGCAATATGAAATTTTGATAAAAGACTTTAATTCAGATCCCTTTAAGACGGGAAGTTTGTATCACAGAACCAGGCTTGGTCTCAAGTGAGCTGGTTTTGAAAAGGTTATTGGCTGTGTGGTAAGTAGCTTGCTTGTGAACCATATGGTTCCGAGTTCAGTCCCACTGTATGAGCACCTTGGGCAAGTGTCTTCTGCTATAGCCTCAGGCCAATCAAAGCCTTGTGAGTGGATTTGGTAGATGGAAACTGAAAGAAGCCCATTGCATGTATGTGTATATATATATATATATATATATATATATATATAGAGAGAGAGAGAGAGAGAGAGAGAGAGAGAGAGAGAGCGAAAGAGAGATGTATGTATGTATGTGTGTGTGTATACATGTTTGTGTGTCTGTGTTTGTACCCCTAACATCGCTTGACAACCGATGCTGGTGTGTTTACGTCCCCATAACTTAGCGGTTCGGCAAAAAGAGACCAATAGAATAAGTAATAGGCTTACAAAAAATAAGTCCTGCGGTCGAATTGCTTGACTAAAGGCGGTGCCCCAGCATGGCCACAGTCACATGAGTCAGAAGAAGTAAAAGAGAATGTAATTATAGTCAGTAATTTAAGATAGGGAAGAGAAATGGGCCCTGACCCCAGCTTGAACCACATATCTATTGTTTACTAAATAAGTGTCTTACCAATTACTCTACAAACCACGTTATTCTGCCTCCTCAGATTCATTAGTTTTACATCTGTTCTTTTTTTTTTTTTTGTGTTGGTACAGGTTGGACTGGACAGATACTTATTTTGAGTTAGTATTTGATGGCTGGACACCCTCCACATCACCCAAGTAAGAGATTTGTTTTGTTTTGTTGTTTTTTTTTTGTTTCTGTTTGTTTTTTGGGGTTTTTTTCCCACCACACTTAAAAGCAAAGAGCAAGATGATGTAAAGATCACCAACAGTGTAAACAAATCATTTTTCTTCAGACAGTTTCATGCAGAGAAGTGAAATTGACAACTTCACACACACACTTTCTCTCTCTCTCTCTCTCTTTCTCTCTCTCTAGGTTTTAAACAGTTTAACATCACACCACCAACATCACACACAAGGCATTAGTCATCCTAGACACACTCGCCCAATGTTCTACACAACCAGACTGTACTTGATTGTACAATTAGATGCAAAGTGAACCTCCTCAGCCAGTATTACATACTACAATTTCTTGCTGCTGTATGGCAATGCTGTTTTTCTTGATTGGTCATAGTGCTAGTGCATGCATATACAGCTGCGTGCATGCGCACATACACGCAAGTACTGTCCAAATCTCCGACCAATCACATACAGCTAGCTGGCATTCAATTGGCATATCAAGTTTCGGGTATTTTGATTAGGTTTTGGATAGAAAATTCATAAAAAAAGTCACTTCTATTGAATTTTTTAATGGCCTTGCGGGGGTGACTGGGGAAATGTAAAGATGTGCATGACCACCCTGGACGGCTTTGAATGACCATAGAAAGTGCGAGCCCTCTAACTGAAAAATTGTGAATTTGTATAAAGGACATGCATACACACACACACACAGACATACATTTGCTATTTATATATAGAGAGATTATTGTGCTTAATCTTAACCAACATAGCAAGGTTTAACTAGTAGGAAAAAAATGGCATAATTTGCGCGTCACCTGACAAGCAATAGGCAGGTGGTTAGAATTCCAAAGGCGGCGAGCTGGCAGAAACATTAGCACGCCGGGCGAAATGCTTCGCTGCATTTCGTCAGCCGTTATGTTTTGAGTTCAAATTCCTCCGAGGTCGACTTTGCCTTTCATCCTTTCAGGGTCGATTAAATAAGTACCAGTTACACACTGGGGTCGATATAATCGACTTAATCCGTTTGTCTTTCCTTGTTTGTTCTCTCTGTATTTAGCCCCTTGTGGGTAGTAAAGAAATAGGTTAGAATTCCATTGTGGTGCTGGCATCACCTTTTGTCTCCAATACATGCATACAATGTCTAATATAATTTAAAAAAGTCACTTTATGAATTTTTTAATGGCCTTCGCGGGGGTGACTGGGGAAATGTAAGATGTGCCATGACCCCCTGGACGGCTTTGAATGACCATAGAAAGTGCGAGCCCTCTAACTGAAAAATTGTGAATTTGTATAAAGGACATGCATACACACACACACACAGACATACATTTTGCTATTTATATATAGAGAGATTATTTGTGCTTAATCTTAACCAACATAGCAAGGTTAACTAGTAGGAAAAAAAATGGCATAATTTGCGGAGACAGCATGACAGGAACTCCACAATTTAATCAGTGATGTTGTCACCTGACAAGCAATAGGCAGGTGGTTAGAATTCCAAAGGCGGCGAGCTGGCAGAAACATTAGCACGCCGGGCGAAATGCTTCGCTGCATTTCGTCAGCCGTTATGTTTTGAGTTCAAATTCCTCCGAGGTCGACTTTGCCTTTCATCCTTTCAGGGTCGATTAAATAAGTACCAGTTACACACTGGGGTCGATATAATCGACTTAATCCGTTTGTCTTTCCTTGTTTGTTCTCTCTGTATTTAGCCCCTTGTGGGTAGTAAAGAAATAGGTTAGAATTCCATTGTGGTGCTGGCATCACCTTTTGTCTCCAATACATGCATACAATGTCTAATATAATTTATATTAAAGTTTTGGAAGTCAATTAATAATTATAAAGATATTTAACAATAAAACTTACAAAAGCCAATATAGGTAAATTGGTAATGGGCAACATGCAGCTGAAATTGAAATAGATTCCCACTACATTTACAGGTGGAATTAAAATAAAATATCCAAATGTCAAAAAATATCTTTATTTGACATTTGACAATCACAAATGCAGAAAAGTCTCTCTTTCCAATATAATCTATATCCAATAAATATTCTTAGAACTAGTAGTAATAATAGTAATAACGATAATAATAATAATAATAAGAAGAAGAAGAAGAAGGAGAGAAGAAGAGAAGAAGAAGAAGAAGAAGAAGAAGAGAAGAAGAAGAGAAAAGAAGAAGAAGAAGAAGAAGAAGAAGAAAGAAGAAGAAGAAGAAGAAGAAGAAGAAGAAGAAGAAGAAGAAGTCCTAATTGATATAAATGTATCTGTCAAGAAGCCCCAAAAACTGAGCAAGTATAAAGATCTTGAAATAGAAATTAGCAAAATGTGGAACCTGAAGACTAAAACAATACCTGTTGTCATAGGTGCCCTGGGAATGATAGCGAAAGGGGCTGACTACTACCTAGCTCAGATACAAGGAAACCCCCAAAATAGCAGAAATTCAAAAGATAGTGCTCATCGGAACTGCCCATATCGTACGCAAAATACTTTCTATGTAATCTCAAGTTTTAAAACAAATACAATTTTTTTATGGTTTCTTAAAGATTCTCTAGAACAAGACTAAGTACAAAAACAAATATAGGGCACCCTAGTTATAACACCAACATGAACTTCTAGCTTGCTGTCTCTTGAGGTCGCTGGGTGAGACTTGGAGTCAACTTGTACAAATGTAAATCAAAAGTCAAACATAAAATAATAATAATAATAATAATAATAATAATAATAATAATAATAATAGCAACAATAATAAACAAAATAAAACAAAGCAACTAATCAGAACAGCCATAGTATTTCCCAGAACCATAAATGGAAATTGCTTTTCTTTTCTATTACCGATTTCTTTAAATATCTCAGTAAGTAAATGTAAATAAAATGTAATCAGAAATAAAACAACTTGAGACAAACAGCTGCTCTACATATTTCAATTCCGACCACCCCTCGGCCGACCATTCTCCTCCCCCACCAAAAAAAAATATATCAACACAATATACACCCTCCCCTCTCCTTCTCCTATGCTATGATAAACACAATACTAAATTGAATGCCACACTTAGTCTTTCTGCATGGTTGATTATTGGACTCCATGTTTTGTTGATAAATTCAACAACAGCCATCACCTGAAACATATTATCAACATACCTGTGTTTTATTATTCTCTCACCTTGCTTTTTTTTTGTTCTGTTTTTTTTTGTTTCTTTTTTTTACCCCCCACCAATTTTCCACTTATCAAATGCAAGACAACTTCTAATGAGAAAACTTCTACACTGAAGAGGGGAAAAAAAAAGGAAAAAAAAAGGAAAAAAAAAATCCACAAAACATTTGAGAATGCTGTGTTTTTTTTGATATGAGTTACATTAAAGAAATGTTTTCTCAAAATAGGGAAATAATATATATTCCACGATTTTGAGTTTAGATTATTAATAAAAGAATTGTTGAAATGACACCAACAGGAAAAGATCAAATGTTGGAATGACACCAACAAAAAAACGACCAATTATCACTCAGTGTTTAAGTAAAATTTTTCTTTAACCCTTTGCCGGTCCAAAGCATTTTTATAATTTTCGAGAAAAATCTGAAAATGTCCATGCTTGTTTTCAGATTCTTAGTTATTCCTTGTTTTTTCAATAACTTTCAAATTATTCTGGTGACAAAAGACAAGGAATGTGTATCACATATGATGCAGGGATGCCAGAGAAATATGACCTGTGTATCACAGACAATACATGGGATAGGCAAATGGTGAAGCATGCAACAATGCAAAACTGATTTCTTCTATCATCATCAACATCATCATCATCATCATCATCATCATCATCATCATCATCATCATTATTTAGTATCCATTGTCCATGCTGACATGAGCTGGACAGTTTGACCAGGCTGCACCAGACTCCAATCTGATTCAGCATGGTTTTTATGGCTGGACGCCCTTCCTAAGAAAAAATTTTGGAAGCAACGCCAATCTTAATTAGTGACAGTGAAACACCATATTCTGAGACACCATAATTCTAAATGTATGGAATGCACCATTGTAGTTCCATACCTCACTTATGGGGTTTCAACTTCCACAAATAAAATTCCCAATACGATTTTTTTTTTAATGCTTGAAAAAATTACACTTTTTTTTTTACTCCTCATCATCATTTTAACATCCACTCTTCTGTGCTTGCATGGATCAGGTGAAAATTCCTTGAAGCAGATTTTCTATGGCAAGTAAGGTAAATGTTTCTTTTAGTCATTTCAGCACAAGCAACACAATGCCTGGCCTTCATTTCATAGAAGACTGCAAACAAATAACACTCTTTTTGTATACAGTTCTATATACAGGAATACGGCATAGAGGTTAAGAGCACAGGCTACTAACCCCAAGATTCCGAGTTCAATTCCAAATAGTAACCTGAACAATAACAATAATAATAATAATAATAATTACAACATCGAAAAATACCTTAGTAATGAGAACCCAGGTTTGAAATTTCCCCAAGACAACTGATGAAGGCTGGAGGGTGTATCAGCTGAAACCTTGTGTTAGCAACAAACAAGATGGGGACAAATATCCATCAAATTTAAATAATGTACTCTCTTTGTATGACCAGTGAGTTTGTTTACAATCAGACACAATATCGCACACACACAGAATGGGCTTTTAGTTTCTTTTCCCCAAATTTTACTCACAAAGGAAATGTACACCCAGTCACATGTACATGTACACACACACACAATGGGTTTCTAGTTTCATTTTACCAAATTTCACCTCACACAGTATTGGTCAAGTCGTGATTCCAGTAAAGAATACCAGCTGGCAGTATATCTATGCACTTCGACTGAACCCTTAACCATATGACTCTAAAATGAACTTCTTGAACACACACCTGTGCCTGCATCCGCATGCTTGTGTGTGTATCTGTGTGTCTGTGCATGAGTGCACGCATGTGCCTGTGTATGTGTGAATGCTTGTCTCTGTGTCCAATAATGCTCGAAAAACCAGTGACTCTTTTTACGCCCAATAACTTAGATGCGCAACCAACAGGGATCTCTAAGAGAAGTACCAATCTTAAATATGAAATATTGGAGCTGATAAAATCAACTAAAACCCTATAAGGCAGTACCCCAATATTCTTTTATTCTTTTACTTGCTTCAGTCGTTTGACTGTGACCATGCTGGAGCACTGCCTTTAATATTGCCATAGTCCAGTAACTGAAACAAACAAAAACACTAAATGAATATAATACGTGCCCTTCATCAGTACAGTGTAATTCGAAAGGGATTTGGCTATTGTTTCTAACAAGGTGAGCAACAACATGCAGATTCCTTAGGGGCTCAAAAGAGAACATAGAAATTGGTTTTTAAAAATAATTGTATTCGTTTGTTTCGTGCCGTTCCAAATTGAAATCAAGATTTTGGTGATAATATAATAAACAAATGCAAAAATAATGTTTTCATTAATTTATTTTGCAAACATCCAGAACTGCAAAATAAATTCCAGTTAATGTCCACATTGTAATTTATTATCTAGCAATATATTAATTAATCTTGAACAAAGAAGAGGAAATAAACCGTTTTAAAGGCCTAATATAGTTTAAGTTTTAATTTGATGAATGTAATTAACCAGAGTTTCGTGTGTATTTATCAAGAGGCTTATTAATGGAATCTATAAACAGAAAAATACATATTAGAGTAAGAATTAGAGATGATGAATTGACAGAAATGTTAGAGTGTAGGAGTGGCTGTGTGGTAAGTAGCTTGCTTACGAAAGAACATGGTTCCGGGTTCAGTCCCACTGCGTGGCACCTTGGGCAAGTGTTGTCTACTATAGCCTCGGGCTGACCAAAGCCTTATGAGTGGATTTGGTAGACAGAAACTGAAAGAAGCCCGTCGTATATACGTATACATACATACATGTATATGTGTATGTATGTATGTATGTATGTATGTGTGTGTGTGTGTGTGTGTGTCTGTGTGTGTGTGGTGTGTGTGTGTGTGTGTGTGTGTATGTGTGTGTCTGCGTGTGTGTATATATGTTTGTGTGCCTGTGTTTGTCCCTCCAACATTGCTTGACGACTGATGCTGGTGTGTTTACATCCCTGAAACTTAGTGGTTCGGCAAAATAGACCAATAGAATAAGTACAAGGCTTACAAAGAATAAGTCCTGGGGTCGATTTGCTCGACTAAAGGCGGTGCTCCAGCATGGCCACAGTCAAATGACTGAAAAGAGGAAAAGAGAGTGTTGGATAGAATGCTATGCTTAGCTGTGTTTGTTCTAACCCACAGCGCACTAAGTTCAAACCCAGCAAAAGTTGGCTTTGTTATACATCCTATTAGGATCAGTAAAAAATTACTTATGGATGCTGTACAATGAATTGACAAGACTGTATGAAAATCAAATCATATGTCCCATGATATTTGTTCCTGCTTGCTGCATTCCAAGTTCAAATCCTACCTCAACCTACTTGAGTGGTTGACATAATCTGATTCCCAGTTTAGCATCGCCAGAGGACAACTGGAGTGTCCTTCAAAGAGAAGGTCACTCTTCTTCAAGCATTCAGGTCAGCTCTTCACATTAAAGATACTTTCTCCCCACTTCCACCAGTCCAAGAGGTACTGAAAAGGACCACAGCCACTGCCCTTCCCTTCCTGATTAAAAGATGAAGAGTTCAATTATTTAAATCTTGAGTGTCCAATTGAAATCACTGTTTCCCTTTGTGTATTGACAGAAATCAAACAGAACTAAGACACGTCTTCAATCACAATTACCATATTCTTGTGTATATTGACTATAAATCAATGAGAATTCTAATAATAATGGTATAAAAACCAGGAAGCTCATAGTTCAAATAAGAACCCAATACACATGTTTGACAAGGTGGACATATTTATTAGCAAACAGCCCTACGAAAGGCTCAGTTTGTTTCAACAGGTCCATTGATAGAAATAATATATTTCTAAATCTCTCCGAAAGATTTATGCAGTAGCAGCACAATAAAGTGATAGCGTGTTGTCAACTTAATGTGACAGTCCCATGAAAGGGAAGAATGCTACTGTTATTTAGCCCTAGGAAACAGTGTTTCCTGTTGGACTCAACACATTTCCTGAGAGATTTAGAAATATATTATTTCTATTTTCAAAAATCAGTGAATGTATTTCAATTGAAATATGTTTTCAAAGGTGAATAGGCATCGACAGCCATCAAGCCATGCTACCCCAGACTGATGATGAGCAATGAGTCTGAAACTAGTCTCTGGGTGCTGGCTTTGCTGGGTGGAGGTGCTTATCTCCCTTTTGAAAACATAAAAACACATGAAACTTGTCAAGTCTAACAGGAAACGGTGTTTCCTAGGGTTAAATAACAGTAGCATTCTTCCCTTTTATGGGACTGTCACATTAAGTTGCCAACATACTATCAGGTCTATTGATGCTGTATATTAATAGATAAGTACCAACATTCATTCATTCATTCATTCATTCATTCATTCATGCATGCATGCATGCATGCATGCATACATACATACATACATACATACATACATACATACATACATACATACATACATATCAGCTTGATAAAATATGCAACCAACAAATGCAAGTTCACATGTTCAAATTCTACAATCCGCTTTCTATAAACAGTATGTTTCATTATCATAGCTGTGGCCAGTGCCCCCTGACTGGCTCCCATGCCAGTGGCACATAAAAAGCACCATCTGAATGTGGCTGATGCCAGTGCCCCCTGATTGGCTCCTGTGTCAGTTGCACATAAAAAGCACCCACTACACTCTCAGAGTGGTTGGCGTTAGGCAGAGCATCCAGCTGTAGAAATACTGTCAGATCAGACTGGAGCCTGGTGCAGCTGCTGGCTCTCCAGACATCAGTCAAACCATCCAACCCATGCCAGCATGGAAAACGGATGTTAAATGATGATGATGATGATATAAACATATCTAAGTTTGGAACCACTGAGTTAATAATACAATGATGACAAAGAATTGGGCCAAGAAACCTAAAAATTTGTGATTTCAAGAATAATTTCCTTGACTTTTGAATTAAGGTTAGTAGACTTAAAAACACAGTGGATAATTAGAAATCAAAATTAGGTTGATAAAAAAAAAGTTTGAAAGTCGTTAACTAAAAAGCGTCAACAATCGTTTACACCATCAAAGGGTTAAATGAGTGCAAAAGGAAATATGGTTCCTCTCTTCTCAAATATTTCAAACTGATATCGAATTTTCTCAGCAAGCATGCGTTTCTTCAAGCAACAAAATAGGGGTGGGGGAGAAGGGAAAGGCAACGATCAATTTTTTGCCTTTTTTTTTAATTTTTTTCGATTTTCCTTTTCTTTTACGATTTTCTTTTTCGATTTTTTTTTTTTTTGCATTAGTTTGTAGTTAAATATGAAGTAGATGGAAATTCAGAATGCTGTGAACAGCAATATTACAAGCAGTTCTCTAATAAATGCTGCCGTTTTTTTCTCCTCGTAATTGCATCACTGATTTGTGTGTTTTCAAATAAATTGCTTATAGTGAACTTCTTACTTCTTAAAGGCAACATACAACAACAACAAAAATAAAACCAAAACAAAACAACATGTGTATATATATATACACACACACACACAAACATATACACACACACACATATATACACACACACACACATATTATATATATATATATATATATATATACACATATATATATATACATAAATATATATACATATATATACATAAATATATATACATACACACACACATATATATATATATTATATATATATATATATATACACATATATATATATGTATATATATATATATATATATATTATATATATACACACACACACAAACAGATAGATAGATGGATAGATAGATAGATAAGGATAGATAGATAGATAGATAGATAGATTACGTAGATAGATAGGTACAGATATACACAAGTAAAAAGCAATTTCACTCCACAAAACATATTAATTTAAAATGAAGTACGTAAATGATGAGAAATGCAAAGTTTAAAATGTGGAGAGAAATGTGCTCGTCAATATTGATTAGTAATAAATTCCGGGTAAGAGCAATTCAATGAAAGAAATCAGCAGGAAAAAAGAACGGCAAAAAAAAAGCCTATATCAGCAGAAGTATGTTTTGAAAATTGAAAGATATATGTCGAGGTCTGCGGGGCCAGAGCACCATCTGAGCGTGATCGTTGCCAGAGCAGCCAACTGGCTTCTGTGCTGGTGGCACATAAAAGGGCACCATTTGAGCGTGATCGTTACCAACGTCGCTTCAGTGGCACCTGTGCCGGTGGCACGTGTAAAAAGATTCGAGCAAGGCTGTTGTCAGTACCGCCTGACTGGCCCCCATGCCAGTGGCACGTAAAAAGCACCCACTACACTCTCGGAGTGGTTGGCATTAGGAAGGGCATCCAGCTGTAGAAACTCTGCCAGATCAAGATTGGAACCTGGTGCAGCCATCTGGTTTGCCAGCCCTCAGTCAAAATCGTCCAACCCATGCTAGCATGGAAAGCGGACATTAAACAATGATGATGATGAAAATAAGACATGAATGGACGGAGCTTGCTACTAAACAGCCTTAGTCATCTCTAGTGATACAGAACCAAAGTGATGGATAATCCCGGAGGTGTTTTGGAAGCAGGCTTAATATTGTCTCAGATCTTGAACAAGGTGTGCATCTGTCTTTTGATCCTATCTGATGTAATACACCAATTTCATTATTTAATTTGAGGATGGCTTGAAAACTCATCTTTTAATTGAGCTATGAATCTAGCCAAGGGTTGGGCAGTTGCTACTGGAAGTTTATGTGAGTGAGGTTCTAGTCTCCAGTCATTCCTGATAGAGCAGAATTGTGGGGCAAGTCGATTGCATTGACCTCAGTATTCAGCTGGTACTTAGTTTATCAACCCTTGAAAGAAATGATAGGCAAAGTCAACCCTGGCAGAATTTGAACTCAGAACTTAAAGTTGGACAAGGGCTTGGGTTGTGACGAGTAATCCAACTTATGCTTCTATAGAAAGTAGGTGGATGATGATGATGATGATAAGGAGGAGGAGGAGAAGGAGGAGGAGGAAGAGGAGGAGGGTATGTGATACATATTCACCGAATCTGATTGACAAAAACGTCTCAAATATTTCTTCATATTATCCAAATTGCAAGAACCGCACGTAGCACCGATACATTCATAACATAGAAAAGAACGGACACAGTTAGAAAATGAATGAAATATTGAATTCCAAGTGATGGAATTAGGACTGATACCATATATTCATAAGTAATACAATGAATATATATATAAAGAGCAGGTAGAGGTGGGGAAAAGAGGACACAAAAGATGAAGTAAAAGAATGCAGAAAGTGAAGAATTTCTAAGCTATTTTTGGAGGGTTAGCGTACACATAATGTTATAATAAGCATTAATGGAGACACGGGTTTAGAGAATATAGCTAGGCATTCCTGAGGTAGAAAATATTGTAGAATCTGCTGATTTGGGATAAGAGCAATCATTTGAAAGGGAAAAAAAGCCAAAAACTCAAGTAATGTGATGGAGAAATCATAGTTGAAACTTAAAGAGAAAAGGTAGGAAAAAATATAAAAAATATAAACAGTAGAGGGAACTAAATACTGAGGCTATACTGGAATAGAATATTGCTGTAATTTGAAAGAGGCAAAGCCTAAGTTTTATAACATCGTATGATGACAACGATGCTGTGCTTGGAATTGCAAAATATGGCGCCGAGTAAAATTGGTGAAATTTGTATCTTATAATGATACGGTTGTACTGGCATTCATTTACAACGAAGCAAAGTGTCATTATAGCAGGCTGCTCGAGAAGATGGATAAGACAAAGTGAATACATGCCCAATTGAGTCGGCTCTGTGCAGTGTACATAATCAAGTTAAAATGGAGATAATGCGGTTTATACTTCTATTGAGGCAAGTGAAAGAAATAGTTAACATCAAACGGATTTTTTTTCTGTAATTTGATAATCTAGAAAATCCATAGAGCATTCATATATTCTATATTCAAGATGGAATTAAGTAAGATAAAAGAAGACCATGCCGCATCAAATGAAAGAAAATACTAAGGTAAGGATTAGAGGTAGATTAAATGATAAATGCGTGATAGGTGTTATTATCAAATCAAAAATCTTCTTAATACTTGACTTTGAAGCATTCACAGAAATCCAATATGATTCTGTTTGCCGATAATCTGTTTCTGATAATCGAATCAATAATGACTTCATTTGAATTGCTAACAAAATCTTGCAGACCTTATTTGCTGTGATTTGAAGAGAGAAAAATTGATGCGGTCAAACAATGCCATCAACGGAGCAGACAAAACCTTCTTCATACGTATTTGTCCTGTCAGCTGCACAGAGACCACATACAAGAGTGTGTTCACAAGTGAGGACAGGTTTGGGGAAGAATATCATCCAAAGAATGGTGTATCCAAAGTTATATGTATACAGGGGAAAATAAGAAACTGGGAGACAAATGTCTGACTAAAAACTAGATTTAGCAAATGCAAACAAAATAAGATTTAAATGGATTATCCAATGAAAAGATCATCAGCATCATCAATTCTTTTACTTGTTTCACTCTTAAAAATCGTGGTAGAGGCCTTGGTCTTGGGACCACTCTTGTCTAGAAACTGAGGTTGGGGGTAAGCAAGGGCATGATCCCCTTAGAAAATACAGCTCCTAAAAAAGCCTCATGGTAGCAAAGAAGAATGGGCACCAACCGGCCAGCACATAGTTTGGGGTGGGCTGCACCTGCCTACCTCAGTTGCTATGGCATTGGGATAGATCCAGCCACCCACATTAACAGGGACAAAACCCTGATTTAAAACTGGATGATGATGATGACTCAATAGATTGCAGCCATGCTGGGGTACAGCCATGAATGATTTAGGTAAACAAATTGACCATTGTATATTTTTTTTTTGTTTTTGAAGTCTGATACTTCTACCAGTTTCAGTTTTGCTGGACAACTAATCTCTAGGAATGTAAACAAATACTTCAACATTTATCTCCTCCTGGCTCCACCTAAATTAATTCCACCCTCTCTTCTAAAATATGAGTAACCATGTAACTCCTTTACAACAAGAAACATGCTCTGCTCTGATTTCTTTTCTTATACGTTAGTCCCTGCCCCGCCCTCTAGTGTAAAGTTGTCTCTCAAGGGTTTGCAGCTTTGCAAGCCACATGGTAACCTCACTGGTGCGGGTGGCACAAAAAAAGCATGCGGTCCATGCAGTGAAGTGGTTGGCATTAGGAAGAGCCACCAGCTAAAGAAACCATGAGAAGAGCAGACAATGAAGCACAGTACATCCTTGGACCTGTTGGATTCTGATGAACTACACACACAGACACCCCCCCCACACACACACACATATCATCATGTGTGTGTGTGTGTGTGTGTTATAAATGCATACATACATGCATCCATCCATCCAGCCAGCCATACATACATATTTACATATCAGCATCAGCATTTAACATCCATTTTTTTAATGCTGGCATGGGTTAGACACTTTGACTGGAGATGGTAAGCCAGAGAGATGCACCAAACTGCAGTCACCAGTTTTGGCTTAGTTTCCATCACTGGATGCCTTTCCTAATGCCCACCACTTTACAGTGTACCAGGTGTCTTTTACATGGCAGCAGCAAAGATACTTTTAAAGTGTCACCAGCTCTGGCGCCAACCATGACTTCACTTAGATTGTCATGTCTTCCCAAGCACAACAAATCCCCAGAATTCTCAGTCATTTGTTGTCCCCTTCATGAGACCCAACAACTGAAGATCATATTTCACCACCTGAGTTTACCTCTTCCACAGGTTCCTTCCACAATTAGAGATCGGCACTTCTTTATACAGCCATGTTATCATTTTTCGCAACCACTTTTCATTATCGAAACGCGAGAAACAGTGCCTTTTATTGTCACTGCCCTGTCCACAAGTCAACCAGTTGCTTTGCACTTTCAAGGGTGAGTGGTAAGAAAACTTCCTCAAATGCAAAAACAGGTGGGCTTAGCAGCAAAAGGGACATCTGGCCATAAAAATAATGGCTCAGTGCAATATGTATCAACATAAACCATGAAAGTAAGTGAAAATACTTGGAAAGTGAGCAAAAGCAGATTTGACAGATTTCCATACAACCATGGATAAACAGATTCTCTCTCTGTCTCCTCTCTCTCCTCTCTCCCTCTCTCTCTCTCTCCCTCTCTCTCTCTCTCTCTATAATATATTATATATATATAAGTGTATATATTATATATATATATATATATAATATAATTATATATATATATATATATATAAGTGTGTTTATATGTATATATATATATTTTTATATGTATATATATATATATATGTGTAATATATATATATATATGTATATATATATATATATGTATGTATGTATGTATGTATGTATGTATGTATGTATGTATGTATGTATACATGTTTTTGTGTATGTAGATGTGTATATTTACATGTATACATTTTCCATGTGCGCGTGTGTACTTAAGGCATATACGCGCACACACACACACTATATATATTGTATATGTGTATATTTATGTAAATATATTTCTATACAATTTGGCCTTATATGTATATCTATATATTTTATATGTATATTATATATTATGTGTATTATATAATTATATATAGTATATATTATTATATATGTATTAGTATGTATGTATGTATATATGTATGTATGTATGTGATGTATGTATGTATCATGTTTTTTGTATGTAGATGTGTACCTATTTACATGTAATTACATTTTCCATGTGCGCGTGTGTCCTTAAGGCATATACGCGCACACACACACACATATATAGATATTGTATATGTGTATATTTATGTAAATATATTTCTATACAATTTGGCCTCGCAAATTCCAATTACATGGGTTCTGTCAACCCAAGGAGGAGGCTACGACAATGACACTCTCCTACGGTGCCATGCACAGTAAGATCAAAGCCACAGCCACATTGCAAATAAAAAATGTCACCGTGATATAATATTACCTTGCTTGTTTTTAAATTTGTCATTTCTTGCAAAACCCACCCTAATCTATGTAATATCTATGTAATATCACACGAAACCAGAATTTGTGATGTGATATCTGTTTGGCGTTATTGCACCTGATATAATAACTTCAGCGATATTTTTTTTAACACAGATTCTCCATCAAAATATTGAAGCTTAGCATGGGCAACGTTTTATGATGCAATAAAAATGTGGTTAGCGATTATATCATTCCTCTTATTGAACAAAGTCTTCTGGCTTTATAGGGAGTGATTATTTTAACAAGCAAACTTACTCTACTGTGAGGTAGTAGAAGTTAAAGGTTCCAGTTTTAAAGCTTAAATGGAATATTTCATTGCTCCAATGGACTCTAAAAAATGTGGCTTTATTTCATTTTGTGTAGACATTTTGGATATGTTCATTTACTTCATTTTTTTTCTTTCTTTTCGCTCTTGAATCTGATTTTCTCTAATGGTGGGTGGTAAATGAATACGTACTAGTGAAGTATCCTATTATGTCTGGATGTCATTGCAGTTGCCAGCCCTTGCAAGGAGCTCTTCATTCTGAACATCTTCAAAAGCATTTAGCAACCGGATGATTTGTCAACCGGCAAATGACAAAAGACAACACTAGACTCAGCTCTTTGGTCACAGAATGCAAACATTCTCACAGATACGTGCATGTACATGGCCATTTATTACATAAGGACGTACAAACATGCATATATAAATGAAAAATCGAAAGGAACACAGAAACAACACAAAAAGAACAAAAGACAAATAGGCATGAAGATCCTCTCAACGGCCATGGCAACCAGACTCAGTATCGTTTCAGCACGTTTAAAGTCTGAAGACTTTATATTTCATGTTATTGCTCACCTGTTTGTACCAGTGATATAGAGAATATCAATGAGGTGACGGACAAACAAGGACTCTAAACGACAACATACAAGCAGGACATAAAATAGATAAAAACAATTCAATAAGAGAATGTGTGGGTACACATATATGCATACACACACCCATATATATAAATACATAAGTATACACACAAACAGGTGTTTCTCTCTCGACCAGGTACAAGGAAAAAACAGCACTCACTGAGCATTTATATATATACATATGGTGGCGAGCTGGCAGAAACGTTAGCATGCTGGGCAAAATTCATGGCCGTATTTCATCAGCCGTTACGTTCTGAGTTCAAATTCCGCCGAGGTCGACTTTGCCTTTCATCCTTTTGGGGTCGATAAATTAAGTACCAGTTACGCACTGGGATGGATATAATCGACTTAATCCATTTTTCTGTCCTTGTTTGTCCCCTCTGTGTTTAGCCCCTTGTCGGTAGTAAAGAAATATTTATATATATATATATATATATATATATACATACGCACTCACATACACACATGCATAAACCATGGGTGTCTCAACTAATATTCTTACAGTTTTGCCAATCAACGGCTTTTGACTGCAATTTTTTGCTTTATTGATTCCAAAAGAATAAAATAAAAAGCAGAGTGAACGTCAATGAGATTTGAACTCAGATCACAGAGCACCACTTCTACAATGCAGTATGTTACTTCAAAGTACAAAAGAAAGATGTTTAAAGAAAGATTGGTAGTGCAAATGCTACAAGCAACGGGTTATATTTTAACAATAAATCCCTGTTCGCCAGTGACAATAATTATCACAAGACTTAATTAATAGACAGAGTGTATCTAATTAAAAAAAAGAATATTCTTTATGAGTTTCTGATAACTTCACCATTGTTGCTAAGAGATTACATCTTACTTAGATTAGTTAATTCAAAACTCTACTGTCAAACGTACAATAAAGTCTACAGGCGATAGATTAACAGACACGTAATATATAATTTCAAGAAAATTAATTTATTTTCTTTCATAATTTGTTTTATGTGGCGAAATATCTTTTCATTCAAAGAAAATGGGAAATTGGCTTTTATCATTAAAAACGAACTTAATAGAATTTGAATTTTGAATTTCAAATTTTCAGCTCACTAAATTCTTTAAATTCTTTTGGGTGCTCTAAAAGACAAAGATGTTACGTATATGCTGCCTTGTTTCTATGTTAAATAACCCAGCACTATTCAGGCACCAACATTATGCAGTTATGCACTAATGATAATGTCTGTGTTTTTGTTTTTTGTGGTTTTTTCCCCATATATCTTTATTCATACCAAGTGAAACTAACTTCTTTTGTTTTTCCAAAGTTAAACATTCTTTACTCTGAGACAATATGTCTGTTCTTCATACATAAACATATATTTACAACCCATTCTGACCAAAGCCTTCGATGGGAATTTGATAGATGGAAATTGAAAGAAGCCCATCATCATCATCATCATCATCACCGTTTTAATGACCACCTTTCCATGCTTGCAAAGATCAGAATCGCTAAATTATAGGGGCATAAATAAACGGTTGGTATCTAGCAGTGAGGGGTGGGGGGTGGGGGAACATAACACATGTATATATATAACAGGCTTCCACACAGTTTCCATGAACAAAATTCACTCACAAGGCATTGATCAGCCTACGGCTATAGTAGACGAACAACACTTGCCCAAGGTGCTACACACACACACACACACAAAATAAAAAAAACAATCCTAACAAAGAAAACAGCAAAGATTCCAACATCTAAATATTTTTTCTTCATTTCTTTCTTTTTTTACGAGACAAAAGGATCATACTCAAAATGTTCCTCCACCTATCTTTTTTTTTTTAGCTTTTTTCTGTCTTTTCATGAAACAAATGTTCAGACAAAACACATGACTAAAAATATATCTCTTGTCTATGGCTTAAAAAATATTTGAAAATCTCTTCTTTTTTTTTTTGGTTATTCTGTCAAGACATAATAGCGTCAAAGTTGTTTGTTCATAACAAGAGTCTTTTTCCTTTACCAAATATACTCTGCACTCTAAGTTCTATGAGTAAATTTCTGATCAAACATAAAACGAATGAAAGAAATACAAAAAATATACCATTTTTTAGCAAGCATTTTTTCTGCTTTTTAGCAAGATTTTTTCACATATTTCTCTACATTTATTTTTTGTATTTTTTTATTATTTTTTTAGTTTTTGCAACTAATAAAGAATTGGAAGAGGCTGTTTATCAGGAAAGGATTTCAAGAAAAATTCTGTTACGAGGAGGTTAATAAGAATAAATCAATTCCACATTGAAATCCAATCATGATTAGTGATACAGGAATGCAAGAAGAAGAAAAAAAACGGTGAAATACATAAGCGTTATAAAAATTTAAAATACATTCTTAACAAAAAAAAAAACAAAGAAAAGATGGAAACAAAATAGATTATTTTTCGGAATTAGTTTCATTAAAAACCACACCAAAAAAATATTCTTCTGAATCTACTCATGGAGAGATGTAAGTAAAGAATAAATTCTTAGGCGACAAGAAAATATTTGCATAAGTTGTTTTGTCATAGATTCTCTTTGTAATGTTAATGATGTTATTTTGTTTTTGGTGGGGAGTTTGTTAAAAGATGTTCTAATAATGTTACATGTTAGAAAATTACTATTTTTAAATCTCACAACGAGAGATATTCACCAACAGTACTTTGGAGTAAAGATTGTTTGCCAACATAACATGGCAGTCCTGGTTTAGAACGAATGTTGCTGTAATTTAGCCCTAGGAGACATCGTCTCCAGCTGGCTATACGACACGATCTGTGTCCTTATATTTTTGAACACGGGAATCTAGCACCCCAACTCAGTTCAAAAACAATATCTGTGTATCACGACTTCCAGATTATTTTCCTTCATCAGCACAGAATACTTGTTCAAAATTCCCATTCAAAATATAGTTTTCAAAGTGACCACTACTGATCTATAAATTAGAAAATTACTATTTTAAATAATCTCACAACAAGAGATATTCAGCAACAGATGTTGTTTTGAGCTGAATGGGGGTGCTAGATTCCCTTGTTCTAAAATATAAGGGCACGGATTGTGTTGTATAGCTAGCTGGAAACGATGTTTCCTGGGGCTAAATTACAGCAACATTCGTCCTAAACCAGGACTGCTATGTTATGTTGGCAAACAATCTTTACCCCAATTTTACATGTGTTTTATCTTTTACTTGTTTCATACACTGGATTGCAGCCATGCTGGAGCACCACCTTGAAGGGTTTTAGTTGAACAAATCAACTACAGTACTTGCTTTTTACTTGTTTTTCTTTTTATTTCAAGCCTTGTACTTATTCTATCAGTTTATTTTGTTGAACTGCTAAGTTATGGGAATGTAAACAAACCAGCACCAGAGGTCACACAGTGGTGGGGGAGAAACACATACACAACAAGCTTCTTTCAGTTTCCATCTACCAAATACATTCACAAGGCTTTAGTCATCTAGGGGCAATATAGCAGAAGACACTTGCTCAAGGTGTCATGCACAGGGACTGAACCTAGAACCATGTGGTTGGCAAGCAAACTTCTTATAGCTCGGCAGCAGAACTTTCTGACAAATCCACATCATTAGCTTAAGTAGCTAATTAGTTAACTGCATGGATAACATACATTAAATGATGATAATGATGATGGTGGTGGTGGTGATGATAATGATGATGGTAGTGATGATAATGATAAAGGGGGTGACGGTGGTGATGATGATGATGATGATGATGATGATGGTGGTGGTGGTGGTGGTGGTGATGGAGATGATGAGGATGGAGATAGTGGTGATGATGATGATGGAGATGGTGGTGATGGTGATGATGGTGATGGTGGTGGTGGTAATATCTCAACATATAACACAACATTGTGAGGACCAACGCACAAAAGGGTTCCCAATTAGCCAGAACAGATTTCATTTGCCCCAAACAAACGAGCTTTATGGCAATCAGAATGAACAAGATACAGGGAACAAAGGTGTTTTGGCAGTTATCTACCAATAAAACACAGACACACACACACACGTATGACCCCTAATTCCATAGATGATTTATTTGTGCATAACACAATAATAATAACCAAAGAAAAAAAGAAAAAACACAGCCAACAAAAGCCCCGGCAACAACTAAAGGCTTTTAAAGCCGACCGTAATAAGTGCAACACAAGGAACTGCATATAATACAAGGGAACAACACAACAAAATCCCTTTTATGGGATTGGAACACTTCAACACTAAATACGAGATTAACAGATTAATCTCATATAAGCTATGGTTCCAGCATAAAAACACCAAAACAGATGCTGATATAATATGATGGATAAAAAAATAAAAAGGTGAAAGGCTCTTGACATACATTACACAAACAACAACAACAACAGCATTACCCCCATCGCTGCTGCTGCCACCACCACCACCACCACCACTGCATAACATCCATTTTCTATGCTGTCATGGGTTGGATGTTTTGGAAGAATGAATTTCATGAATACACTCCATCAGGCATTTGCCATATCCTGAACGCCTTACTTCCCTGGGCATGGACACATTGAAACTCCGACGTCTGGCAGCTGACTTGGTAGGCACCCATAAAATTATCAACCATCGTACAAACAATAACTCTGAGCACCTTTTCAAACCCCACCCATCTAACACCCGTGGACATATTTACAAAGTAAGAAAACAGCACAGCTCCCATGACTTCAGGAAACAGTTTTTCACGCTGAGAGTTGCTGAAGCATGGAACAAACTGCCGGCATCAGTTGTTAGTTGTCGGAGCACTGCATCCTTCAAAACTTCCATGCTTCCTGAAATTCGCCAACACTACACCTGATTTTCTCCCCTCCATACACACACAAGCATGTATCTGACTCATACGTTGTTCGCTTTCCAGACATTTTTACATTACTGCATATGCTTTATACGCACTTTCTGACAAGCTGTGGTGCACCTGAGCACTGTATATGATAATTTCATTATTATTATTATTATTATTATTATAATTATGAGTCTGAGAGGAACTCGGGCTCAGATGACAGTTTTGTCACAAGTACAGCATGAACCCAAAACCCACATAATCATGAAGTAAACTTCTTAAGTTCACAGCCATACCTACATGATGATATTCTCATCTCTAAAAGAAACACTGTGGCAGCTGAGTTTTAATCCAATTTGCATTGATTAACATATGGTACCAATTGATTAATGCTAATACACAGTCACTTACTGCATTAATCCTTTTGATATCAAACCACTTGGAAGTTTCCTTGGTTCTATAGTAAAAACTGTATTGATCTTTAATCATGCAGGTGACTCTGAAAACGTCATGCTTATTTGTTCACACGGTTTTCAATTAATCATGCAGTATCTTGTAGGTTCAAGATTTAGATGATGTGGTTGTTTATTTTTGAATGACATTGTAGAGTAGGTGTGAGAGACCAGATCTGGCCAGGGCCGGATATGACCAGTTTAAATACTAATGAGTTAGAGCCATCTGAATTAAAAACTTGCATCAAAATTTCAAGTTAGCGTTTAAAAAAAAACGATGAAGAAATGAATACTTCTAACGTTATTATTATTTACTAGCTGACTCCATGCTGTCAAAAATCACGGCTAATTGTAGTATTTTATATATATACTAGCAGTATCGCCCGGCGTTGCTCAGGTTTGTAAGGGAAATAACTATAAAGCATTTTTAGAGAGTTATAGCCAAAAATAGCAAAAAATGGAAAAAAATTATGGTAAATTTTTTTTGAGAGTTAAAAAAGGTGGAGTTGCGTCCCCAGTTTACCATCACCCCTTCCTTTCTCCTTCGTATGTTGTGACAGAGAAATACACAAGAGTAGTATTATAGTAGATATTTAATACTAGTCAGGCTACTTCTGCCAACGTCTTTGGACAATTCTACAATGTAGCAAAGTAGCCTCTCCAGCTGGATCTGTATTAAGTTAAATTCCTTCATGAATACCATATCTTTTATACAACACAAGGAATCACCTGCCAGTAACAACAGATTTCTATGAACTCTTTGAATACATTTTTTTTTATTTTTTATTTCAAAAAGGAAGTATTTTTTCTAAAATATTAGTGTCATTAAACAACCTATGTAAGGTTGTTTAACCCTTTCGTCATTGTATTTCTGTTGAGATGCTCTGTGTTTCTTTCAATTACTTTAAATATAACAAAGAATTTAGTAAAATAACTTAGTTATCATTAAGCTGGTGTTAGGAACATAAATTGTGGCTAAGGTTTGGTGGAAGATTTTAATTCAGAACTTGTGAAAACAAGACATTTGTACTCAGAGCCAGAGTAGGTTTCAGCTGGGTTGGTATCGAAAGGGTTAATGACATCAACTACGTATTTTGTCTCATTCTTCACCCAAATTCCTCAATTTTTTTTTTATCCTCCAAACATTTATGTCACCGAGATACATAGTAAAACTTCAAGCAAATTACAATAAAATTAACCATTTTGATACCAGACCATCTGATTCAATGATACTGAAGCTTGTATATTAAAGTCTTTATACTTGGACACATATTCCTGTCATAATAATTTCTAAAATATAGTGTCATTAAACAACCTATGTAAGGTTGTTTAACCCTTTCGTCATTGTATTCTGTTGAGATGCTCTGTGTTTCTTTCAATTACTTTAAATATAACAAAGAATTTAGTAAAATAAACTTAGTTATCATTAAGCTGGTTTTAGGAACATAATTGGTGGCTAAGTTTGGTGGAAGATTTTATTCAGAACTTGTGAAAACAAGACATTTGTACTCAGAGCCAGAGTAGGTTTCAGCTGGGGGTATCGAAAGGGTTAATGACATCAACTACGTATGTTGTCTCATTCTTCACCCAAATTCCTCAATTTTTTTTTTATCTCCAAACATTTATGTCACCGAGATACATAGTAAACTTCAAGCAAATTACAATAAAATTACCATTTTGATACCAGAGACCATCTGATTCAATGATACTGAAGCTTGTATATTAAAGTCTTTATACTTGGACACATATTCCTGTCATAATAATTTTCAAAATATGTTTTTCCTTTTTTATGATGCATTCCAAATACTAATTAATTAAATTGGAAAAGTTGATTATTTTCCTAAATCCTCTCAGTCTTAATTATTTCAAAAATTAATCAAAAGAAACAGGAAGAGTATTTCATTAAAGACATAGTCACAAACGAGTTAAAACTACTTCATTACATTTTCATAAATGACTTATTTCTGCCAGACACAGCGCCAAACACCAATTCACAACATGTCTCCAGTCAGTAAGTACCAGTTGGTTTTGGCTCATAAATAAAGTTTCATAATCATTTCCCCAAGTTGTTTGACTATTTTTATACTTAAACTCTTTCAGAACTCATTTCTAATCTAATTAAAATACACACACATATGTAACAATGCAAATATATTTCTTTACTACCCACAAGGAGTTAAACACAGAGGGGACAAACAAGGACAGACAAAGGGATCAAGGCGATTACATCGATCCCAGTGTGTAACTGGTACTTAATTTATCGACCCCGAAAGGATGAAAGGCAAAGTCGGCCTCGGTGGAATTTGAACTCACCACGTAACGGCAGATGAAATACCTATTTCTTTACTACCCACAAGGGGCTAAACACAGAGGGGACAAACAAGGACAGAGAAAGGGATCAAGTCGATTACATCGACCCCAGTGCATAACTGGTACTTATTTAATCGACCCCGAAAGGATGAAAGGCAAAGTCAACCTCGGCGAAATTTGAACTCGGAACGTAACGACAGATGAAATATGGCTAAGCATTTCGCCCAGCGTGCTAACAATTCTGCCAGCTCGCCGCCTTTGTAATAATGCAAATAAACAGATAAAACTCCTTGGGTTTGATATACAAGAATATATTTCCAGATGATTAACATTCGAGTATAAATATATATCTATATTTATACTTGAATGCTAGTCATCCGGGAATTTTCCAGTATTTGTATTTTCTTTATTTACATGAATATATATTGTGGTTTATCAGACTGAAGAATTTTTATCTGTTTATTTTGCATCGATTGTCTCCATGTCTGCTCACTTGGATGCCCGCTATAACCACTCTTTACTCTGCTGATTTGGTCCTTGCTAAAGATTTCAGAATAATACGTTCAAATCATTTCGGCGCTACTGAGCTACTAAGTGTTTTCAATATAGAGATACTCCCAATATATATGCATAATATATATCATTATCTTCATTATCTTTTAACATCTATTCTATCATCATCATCATCATCATCATCATTTAACATCCGCTTTCCATGCTGGCATGGGTTGGACAGTTTGACTGAGGACTGGCAAGCCAGGAGGCTCCAATCTGATCTGGCAAGGTTTCTACAGCTGGATGCCCTTGCTAATGCCAACCACTCTGAGAGTGTAGTGGTGCTTTTTATGTGCCAGTCAGGCGGCACTGGCAATGACCACACACAAATGGTGCTTTTTACATGCCACCAGCACAGGAGCCAGTCAGGTAGCACTGGCAACGACCATGCTCAAAGCCTGATGCAGCCTTGTGGCTGGCCAGAGCCTGTTAATCCATCCAACCCATGCCAGCATGGAAAATAGACATTAAATGATGATACACAAATACACACACACACACACCCATCAGTACAGGCTATTTATCTTGACTTACTCATACTCCCGTCTCCTCCACTACTTCAGTCATCACACTCCTCTTGTCACTCTCTCGACTTGGGAAAAAAAGAAACAATGCAGAGTCAACAGAATTCTTTAGCCTTGGTCTTGCAAGGAGGACAAGGCAGCCCCCCTAATGTTGGTGCCATGATCAAATGCACCCCATGCAGGGTAAGTTATAAAAGGATTGGTGAATGAATGAAGGCAGTAAAACTCAAAGAGAGTGCATCGATCATGCCAAGTCATGACAACATCTTTAGTGTTTGATGCCATGACAAAATGCACCCTAAGAACACTGGGAAGTGGTTGGTGTCAGGAATGGCATCCGACCACAGGAACCACACACACACACAAAATAAAGGAATAAGCAAGAAAGACACCTAAAATGGGGAAATCACTCCAAATAAGAACTGTATGGACCATGACAACCCCCAAGCATGGAAAGTGGACATAAACTGATAATGATGATGATGATGATGATGATGATGATGACGACGACGACAACGATGTCATAAATTAACGAACTGAAATCAAATTGTCTTTGTTAGGCCTTGAATGACAACATATCACAATTATATATGATATATATGGTTGGCATTAGGGAGAGCATCCAGCTGTAGAAACTCAGCCAGATCAAGATTGGAGCCTGGTGCAGCCATCTAGTTCGCCAGCCCTCAGTCAAAATCATCCAACCCATGCTAGCATGGAAAGCAAACGTTAACGATGATGATGATGATGATGATGAAACTTATGATATTCTGCAATATCAAACATTTCGTATATATCAAATATTTACAGGTAGCAATACGAAGGTGCCTTTAATATTTAGCAGAATAGAAATGATTCATATCTTCTATTAAATTTACATTTAGCACTGATAAGATCTCCTTGACAACATGGTTTATCTACCGTCTACAGTGGACTACTGCCACAGCAGTTCATGGTTTACAGTCACTTACTTATTCTTGATGAGTGAGTTGCATTTGGTGCACTTAAGATATTGATTTCCTGTTAACCTAACTTACGCCTCCATTAGTTGATTGTTCAAATAATTCCATTCCTATCTATTACTGATATAGCTTCGTCTTAACTACATACATGTGAAAGATCTCTGGATCCAAGTGATAATTCTTGCTTTTCACATGCACAAAAGAACGTACATAAGTGTGTATACAGACTTACACATACAGACATACACACAATTACACACACTGAAAAAGTTTTATTTCAAAACTAGCAGTATCGCCCGGCGTTGCTCGGGTTTGTTTTGACCCTTTAAAATTGGAATTTTTGAAAAGTAAAAATTTTGCATTATGTAGCTTGTTATTCTCTTTAAGTGAACATTTCTCTGGTTGAAATACACCGAAAAATGGCGACACAGTAATAAAAAAAATCGTAAAAAATAGGGATTTTCATAGAAATAAAGCACCTTTTTGATGTAAATAATTTTTGGTGTCCGATTTGAATTTTTTCTTCTACGGAAGGAAGAGCAAGCCTTCTTCTATCATACTCTCAATTTTGGTCAACTTGTGCTGCAGGGTCTTGGAGGAGATAGTGTTAGTTGAAGGCTACCAAACTTGCCATACACAGAAAACTTCAGCTTTGTATAGAGAGAGATTAAGTGCATGTGCTAAACATGGTTTCAGGATCAATCTCATTGTGTGGCACCTTGAGCAAGTGTTTTCTACAATAGTCTTGGACTGGCCAAAGACTTGTGAATGAATTTGGTAGATGAAAACTGAAAGAAGCCTGTTGTCCATGTGTGTGTGTGTGTGTGTGTGTGTGTGTGTGTGTGTGTGTGCTGCGTGCATGTATGCGTGCGTGTGTATACTACGGGCCTCTTTCAGTTTCAGTCTATCAAATCCTCTCACAAGGCTTTGGTTGACCAAAGGCTATAGTAGAAGACACCCAAGGACTGAACTTGGAACCAAGTGCTTCGGAAACAAACTTCTTACCACCCAACCACAGCCAATAAGTCACTTGAATTCCATTAGTAATGAAATTCCATTTCGGTAATGAAAAACAACCGATCCCTGAGTTTCCAGTTGAAGAAACACATATTATGTGGAAGAATAACAGAAATGGGAAAACAATATTCACCAAGAAATTAAACTCCATGCTAAGTGATATTATAGATTAAATGCAATACTCAATCAATTCATTTTATTTTCGTTAATATTCTACAAAACATAATGTTATTGAAATGTTTCTTAATGTATATTCCGCATGTTTTTGATATTCTATACAAGAACTTACATGTAATGGTTGGATAGATATATTGTTGCAGCTAATGTTTTATAGATATAGAAAATATGAAGAAATTAGCAGCTGTCATCACTAACATTAATAATTTTTACCTTTAACATTAATGGAACATAAATGTTGTTATGTGCACAATGATATTCATGGAATTAAAATACTGTTTTATCACAGATATAATTTATGCTTTTTTGTTTTGATGTTTGAATTCCTGAATTTAATTATGTATGCACTAGCTTAACTGTACAACAAACAGCATACGTGAAGCAACTACTGATGGTTATATGTAATATTAAAACAAGAATGCAAATCGAGAGATATTTTTTTTATCTAATTCCATGAACGTTGATGCAAGCAGCCAAAAGATATGAGACACACAGTGGGTGGCTGTGTGCATGGCCAAGACATACGGCTCACACTAATTCAGTCCATCAAATTGCAAATAAGAACCACACCTGGTTAGGTAGAAAAACCCTGGCTGGCATGAGGGCTTTGGACAGCAAATGGATGATTGTAATCCCGAACAAAAAATATCCATAAAACTGAACAGAAATTCATTTGCTTTTTGACATGTTTTATGCTGGGATTCGTTACTCAAAACTTGTTGAGGTCAATTTTCTATAGCCACAAGTTTTTTCTCCTGTTACAACACTTCTCTGTTTACCAAATGAAGTATATTTTCTTTCTCATTCCATTGGTTCTTACACGTTATCTGCTGTTATTTAATGGAGAATGTAAACAAAAACACTATTTTTTTTTTTTTTTTGCTCAGTACCACCTGACTGGCCCCAGTGCCGGTGGCACGTAAAAAGCACCCACTACACTCTTGGAGTGGTTGGCATTAGGAAGGGCATCCATCTGTAGAAACTCTGCCAAATCAAGACTGGAGCCTGGTGCAGCCATCTGGTTCACCAGCCATCAGTCAAAATCGTCCAACCCATGCTAGCATGGAAAGCGGACGTTAAATGATGATGATGATGTGTTAACAAAAATGTACAGAACGACATCCACATGCACATAACACACGCATACATCACTGAGAGGCTTCTTCTCAGTTTCCACTCTAAGTATTGGTTAACCAGAGGCTAAGCAGAAGGCATTTGTCCAAAATCAGGACAATAGGGGTGCAAAACAAGTTTGTTAATCACATAGCCAAACCTGCACTTTGATTCAAAAATATAAAATCAAAAGAAACTTGCGAATATAATTCAAAATGTGAAAAGTGCAAAATTTGTTTTTAAAGTATTTAAGTAAACAAAAAAGATAAGGAAAATATTGATGCAAAGATTCCTATACAAGATACAATTTCATCTGACTAAAAATACATAGAAATTATTCTTACAACAATTTATATAGCTTTCCCAATTATCTAAATTTAAACTAAAGGTTATAGAAATCAAAATTTTCCTTTTTGTGTGAGAATGAATTAAAAATTAAGTGTTTTTGAATGAAAGTAAAATGTTAGCACAATTTAATCTAATTCTTATTCTCAAGAGGCAAAAATTGAAGTGATATAAATGCTGTTGAAATTGGTAAGTAATAGAATAAAAAGTATGCGAGAGTCTTTGAGGTTTCTTTTCTTTTTGTTAACTTACACGGCTGTTTGTTCCACTGAAATAACACACAGTAGATCTAAGTATGCTTTTCTGTAAATGAAAACAACCACCACCAACACACTAAAATTAAACAGTCAGACCAAGAAAGTAATATATATTTGACGAAACCTTTTAAATAAGTGATTTGCTGAGAGACACAACATAATCTAACAACAAAATAATTCACACTCTATCAGCTATTTTATAAGACATGTAGGAAATAATAATTTTTCTCCATAGGAATGAAGCCTGCAACGTCTACAGAAGGACAAATTAGAAAGTATGAATGCAGAAACGCATAGGAATTATAATCAGCATAAATGATGGATTCACAAAAGGTGTGGTGGCGCTACAGTCAGTCTGAAAGAAAAGGTAGACTTTGTATTTGGCAGATGTGTAGGAGTAACAAGCTGTAAGAACACATGTAAAATAAATTCCTTTGAATGCATAGAAGATTCACTAAAAAGCGTAATTAATAGCTTCTGCTATCAAAGAGACCTAATTAACAGAGGTGAATGCACTGAAAATATAGACAACCAACTAAGAACAAGGTGAGGAACCTTCAGAGAGCATTCACTTTCATGTTGAGAAAGTTTCTTTCTAAACATGAAGAACGGTAAATTGTGTGATGCTTGTGTATGGTGATGGGGTTTGGAATATAAATCACTGAATCTCTGGCCGAGTACACCCGTGTTAATACTCATCTCTTTTATCTCTTTTACTTGTTTCAGCCATTTGACTGTGGCCATGCTGGAGCACCGACATTTAGTTGAGCAAATCGAACCCAGGACTTATTCTTTGTAAGCCTAGTAATTATTCTATCGGTTTCTTTTGCCGAACCGCTAAGTTACGGGGACGTAAACACACCACCATCAGTTGTCAAGCGATGTTGGGGAGGACAAATACAGACACACAAACGTATACACACACATACATATATATATATATATATATATATATATATATACATATATATACGATGGACTTCTTTCAGTTTCCATCCACTAACAAGGCTTTAGTCAGCCCGAGGCTATAATAGAAGACACTTGCCCAAAGAGCCATGCAGTGGGACTGAACCCGGAACCATGTGGTTGGTAAGCAAGCTACTTACCACACAGCCACTCCTACACCTATGTTAAGCCTTATCCAATATCTTGTTTGATATCTTCTCACTCTTTATTCTCTTCAATGTATCAACTGTGGAATTGTCTGTACTAATCGTCCCACCATTACCTTTTTTGACTATCATCCTACTTCTCTCCTCCTGCCACTCTGCCTCTCTTCTCTTTCACTAGGATACCTGTACAACACACTAGTGGAGAATGGCATCAACTCTATTAATATTATGTACCACCATCAATCGCTTTCTACATGTCACCACCATTTTCTCCCTCTCTCCTCCATGTTGCTATTCATTGCTCATTCTCTTTTACCATGATACATTTTCATTGCTATCCCAACATGTAACTACAGCCGTTTTCTGTTCAAACTCCCATGTAGCTATCACTGTCTCTCTTACATTACCCACCTCTTCGACCACCCTTACCATCACTCATCCATGTTGCTCTCCATTTCTCACCCTCTTTTACCATGGCACACACTTGCAATCCCATCAAACTGCTTTTGCATTTTCTCTGTTTAACCCCAAAACTCCCAGCTACCAATGTGTGGCAACTATCAGTGTCTCTCTTCCATTTCTCCCTCTCCTATCATTTCAGCACTCTCTTCTCTGTCCATTGTCACACTTTCATTCTTATACTCCCCTCTTTCATACACATGGTCATCATTCCACTCCTGTTTTGTCTTGAAAACAATGGAGACTACAAAGACTACAGAGGACTCCCTAGATTTGCAGAAGGCAAGACAATATCTTTAGCTTTGATGCCAATGATACCATGCACACAGGACCCTCTGTGAAGTAGGGCAGGGAGCATTCAAAAGAAGACAAAGCAGAATAATGTAGACTCTTTAGCTGTGTGAAGGATATAACACCATTAATACCACTGGTGCCAATTCTGTAAAATAGAATGCCTATTTCTTTACTACCCACAAGGGGCTAAACACAGAGTGGACAAACAAGGACAGACAAACGGATTAAGTCGATTACATCGACCCCAGTGCATAACTGGTACTTATTTAATTGATCTCGAAAGGATGAAAGACAAAGTCGACCTAGGCGGAATTTCAACTCAGAACGTAGCGGAAGACGAAATACCACTAAGCATTTTGCCCGGCGTACTAACATTTCTACCAGCTCGCTGCCTTGACAACATTAATACCATTGGTGCCAATTCTGTAAAATGGTTAATACCATTGGTGCCAATTCTGTAAAATGGTTAATACCACTGGTGCCAATTCTGTAAAATGGTTAATACCACTGGTGCCAATTCTGTAAAATGGTTAATACCACTGGTGCCAATTCCGTAAAATGGTTAATCTTAGGAAAGGTTGCCAGCCATAAGAAACCACATCAAAATGGAAGGTACAAGCAAAACATGCTTATCCAACCCATTGATAATGGTAATGACTCCGAATAAGAACAAATTAGGATTGTATAATCTGACCCCAACCAATACCAATCCAGAAGAAATGCATGAACGATGATGAGTCATTAACCCTTTCGTTACTAACCCGGCTGAAACCGGCTCTGGCTCTGAGTAGAAATGTCTTGTTTTCAAAAGTTCAGAATTAAAATCTTCCACCAAACCTTAATCACAATTTATGTTCCTAACAACTAAGTTATTTTACTACATTCTTTGTTATCTTTAAAATTAATTGAAAGAAACACAGAGCATCTCAAAATAAATACAGTAATGGAAGGGTTAAGGGCATAGACGACATTAATGCAGTGAACCAATTCCATCTGGAACACAAGACTGGGCTTCATATGTGGGTGGATAAAGTATCACACTCATACTAAAACATGTCTTATTTAACCATTATTAAATTACAAACTGGCCAATGAAATTTCATTGTGTCCACCAGCAAAAACAATATAGACAGGCTTAGAGTGAAATATTATTTTCAAATACCAAGACTGGACAGGAGTTAATATATTCAGCAAAAGATGAGATTAGTTGGCGAAAAGAAAAGAAATTGTTAGTGGTATGTGCTTCAATGTCATAGCATGTGCGTGTGTGTGTGTGTGTGTGTGTGTGCATGTGTGTGTGTGTGTGTGCATGTGTGTGTGTGTGCATGTAAATACATATTTCTATCTAAACATATATACGTGTTTGTGTGTGTATATGTATATGTGTGTATATACATGGATGCATATATTTGTATATATATATATATATATATATATATTTGAATACATATATCTATCTATCTGTGTGTGTGTGTGTGTGTAAATATATATTTGTATCTATACATATATATGTGTATATATGTATGTGTGTGTATATATATATATATATGGGTGCATATGTTTGTGTATATGTATATATATATATTTGAATATGTATATCTATCTATGTATATGTGTGTGTGTGTGTGCATGTGTGCGTGCCTTTGTGCATATCTGTTTATAAATCAAAGAGCGTTGACATATATATATCTCATGGATATATATTTCCTGTCTTTCATTCCTTAACAGTTTTAGACTTTTTGCTTATGGCATATTGGAGCACCATCACACAATAAAAATTTTAAAAATCGAAGAGGAATAATGCCAAGAAGACAAAGATGATAGCAAGAGAGAAAACACACACGCATACACACACACACACACACACACACACACACACACACACCACACACACACACACACACACACACACACACACAAACCGACGAACAAAATCGAATAATTAGAAGAAAGAGTAAACATCGATGAAAGCTAATTTATAAACTGTAATATCTGCTTCAATTCTAATTAATGAGTGTGATTAAATAATTTGCTAGACAATGGCAAAAACTGTATAATCATTCTATTGAATTCAAACATTCATGGCAATCTTAATGCTCATTACAAATATTTAGCAATCTAAACGAAATATCAATGCAACCAATTAATTTCCTGTCTAAATAATGTGATTCTAGCTGAGAGAAATTAAACCTGTTTCTTTCAAACAAATACATTTAAGAGCACAAACAATAGCAAGTGTCCTTACCGTCGTAGGTTTTACAAACACAAATCCATGCTGTCATGGATGAGAGGGGATTATATATTTTTTTAGATAGCATTTCATGGCCAAATGCTTTTGGTTATTTTCTGATTCTTTATCTTTTATTTGTTTCAGTCACTGAACTGCAGCCTTGAAGAGCTTAACTGAATAAAGCAGCCACGGTATTTATTTCTTCTAAGTCTAGTACTTGTAGTATTAATCTTTGCTAAATTGCTAAGTAACAAGGATGTAAACAAACTAACACTGGTTGATAAGCAATGAGGAAGAGACAAATACAAATACTAAGACACACACACAATATATATAATATATATA
>NC_043007.1:1582440-1587440 GCF_006345805.1 Octopus sinensis | reverse complement strand
ATTTATTTCCCCACAATGGACATTAACAGAGAGTTTTATAGACATAAGCAGAGCAATAAAAGAATTTCAAATTTAATAAACACACTCTGGTGACTTGTAATTTTTGGAAGTGAGAAACCAAGATATGTGTAACCAAGTTCAATAACATTTGGTAAGAAGTAAATTCCTTTTAGAATAACAAGAATATATGTTTAATGAAACAGCAAATCTAAGCAAAACAAAATGTGATATTAAAACTTATATCAGCCAAAAAATCATTCATCATTTTTTCAGTATATAGAAATATTTGTTACAAACCCAGAAAGACACGGGATGACATGGTGAAGCATGACCTTCGAACGTTGGGCCTCACAGAGGCAATGACAAGAGACCAAGACTTTTGGAGATATGTTGTGATTGAGAAGACTCGGCAAGTAAAGTGAGATTGCAGACGTGGCCGATGCCAGTGTCGCAGTGTAACATTTAAAGTGTACCATTTAAAGGTACCCTTGAATTGTCAAGTGATATGCTGTCCTTGAGGAGACCTGTTGAGTCAGGTGAAATCACAGTCATGGTCGATTACAGTGCCACCTGACTGGCACCCATGATGGTGGAACGTAATAAGCACCATTCAAATGTTGGTCGATGCCAGTGCCACTTGACTGGCTCTTTGTGCTGGTGGCACATAAAAAGCACCATTTGAACGTGATTGATACCAGTGCCCCTGATTGGCTCTTATGTTGGTGGCACATAAAAAGCACCATCTGAACATGATTGATGGCAGTACCGCCTAACTGGCTCCTGTTAGGTGGTAGCACCCACTACACTCTTGGAGTGGTTGGTGTTAGGAAGGGCATCCAGCTGTAGAAACCTTGCCAAATCAGACTGGAGCCTGGTGCAGCCTTCTGGCTTGCTAGTCCTCAGTCAAACCATCCAACCCACACAAGCATGGAAAATGGACACACTACAACAACGGTGGTAACGATGATGACGATGATCAAAACAGACCTGAGTAGATATCATGCTAAGCTGATGACATATATTAAACTGAAACAGGTGCATCATTGCCCAACTATAAGAGGTGAAGTTGTTATGATGTTTGGTTTATAACTGATAAGGAGAGAGCTTAACCGTGTCTTGTGTGTGCATTATCTATGTGTTCCTTTGTCACTCACATGTGCAGTTTTTGAATCTTCTATTTATGTATATATATTTATATGATAATCATCATCATCATCATCATCATTTAACATCCATATCCATACTAGCATGGGTTGGTCAGTTTGAGTGGGGTTGGTAAGCTGGAAGGCTGCACCGGGCTCCAGTCTAATTTGGAATGGTTTTGTACAGCTGGATGCCTTTCCTCACAAAAACCACTCCAAGAATGTAGTTGGTGCTTTTACATGCCACCAGCACGGGTGCCATTTTCATGACATTGGTATCGGCCATGACTGTGATTCTGCTCGGCTTGATATGTCTTCTTCTCAAGCACAACATAAAGCCAAAGATCTTGGCCATTGCCTCTGTGAGGCCCAAAACTCAAAAGGAACATGGTCACTTTGCCTCCATGAGGCCCAACGCTTGAAAGGAACTCAGCTACTTTGCCTCCATCAGGCCCAATGTTCAAAGGTTGATTTTTTTTACATGCTACCAGCATATATATATATATATATGTACCATTAGTTTATGAACTAGGAAGTGGTGTACTTACCCTGTTTGAATAAGCTAATTCCATTGATTCAGAAGAGAGTTTGCATAAGGCATCAATGAGATGGTGTAACGCAACATCATCAAGGTACCTGTAAAAATATAAGGAAACATCTTATGAACAATGCATCTGTTGCACAAAGGAAAATGAATTAAACCCAATCATTACATTGTTTAGCAAAATCAGTGGACAAGAATACAAAGCAGGCTTTTTCTTAGATTTCTCTACATTCTGAATGCAAACACCCCTGTGGGCTATTTTGCACTTTATCCTAACAAGGTAGATGAGAAGCAGTCAAGTGCTGGGGTTAGTCTCATCATCTGTGTTCAACCTCAGAATTTATGCCAATAGTGCAAGTTCCAATCCAACATGGTTCCAGGTTCAGTCCCATTGTGCAGCACTTTGGGTCAGTGTCTTCTACTCTGGTCCTGGTTGACCAGAGCCATGTGAGTGGATTTGCTAGAGAGAGGCTCAAAGAAAACTGTCGGATAAATGTGCGTGCATGCGTGTGTATTGATATATTAGAGTGCGTGTGCATGCGTGTATATATATATATATACAAACATACACATACATATATATATATACATAAATGTGTGTGTGTGTATTGATATATTAGTGTGTGTGTGTGTGCGTATATATGTATATATGTATGTATGTATATATATATACACACACACACATACATACATACATACATATATATATATATATATATATATATATATATATATATAAAGCGGTGACCATGCACTTTGGTCCCTTATACATAAATATATATATATATGTGTGTATGTATATGTGTGAGTGTTTGTGTCTATACATACATATATACATAAATATATATAGAGAGAGGTATATATGTGTGTGTGTGAGAGTATATATAGATATAGATAAATATATACGTGTGTATGCATTAGTATGTGTGTGTGTGTGTGCATGGGTTATGTGTGTGCATGGGTTATGTGTGTGGCTTATAAATTAACATCAACATCCTACAAACAGTGCCGTTGTTTCCTGTCCTTTCATGAAACCATATCCAGTCTCGGTGGGGGAATAGTACCCTGTTTCGGAAACAGGTGAGTGTTGGTGACAGGAAAGGCATCTGGCCTCAACAAATTCCGACTGATGCATGCAAACCTGGTGAGGAGGGCATTAAACCAGAGGATGAAATAAAACTGTAATTATTTGAACAACGTAAAGTTTGTTCACCTTTATCAAAAGAATTTTTACTATTACTAACACCATGAACACCAATTCTGTATATCACCATGATCACCGTGACCGACCAGGCTATCAAATGTTGCTACACATCGCTGGTCACAATGCACTTCACATTGTTTTAGCCTTCAAATGACGCCACCCCGCTGGGTAAGTGAGCAGGCCAACAGAAGAAAGAGTTGAGAGAAAGTTACGGCAAAAGAGTACAGCAGGGATCGCCACCACCCCTTGCCGGAGCCTCGTGGAGCTTTAGGTGTTTTCGCTCAATAAATACTCACAACGCCCGGTCTGGGAATTGAAACCGTGATCCTACAACTGCGAGTCCGCTGCCCTAACCACTGGGCCATTGTGCCTCCACAATTCTGTATATAGGTGTATGTATACGTGTGTCTGTGCACGTGAGTGCACATGGGAATAGACGGAACAGGCGATACAAATTATTATATCATTTTGGTTAGAGAATAAATAAAACAAAAAAAAGATGCACGTGGTGATTAATTTTAGTTAAACATACAGTTAGTTGCCCAAAAACCATTTAAAAGTTGACTCTTTAAAATATATTTAGCAGAATCAAAAGTTGAAATGTGCTAAATTTTTCTGCGAGATGTTAAGTGCCAACTTAACACATACTAATTGATGCTCGTACTGCCAGAATGTTGATATGGTCATACATACTTGTTAAAAATCTCATAAATATCTATTAATGATACCAACAATTTACTGGAACAGTCAGGTATGTATGTACTTGCATGTCCTACCCTATGCTGTATAGTGTTCCATAGTTGATTCAGGTGAAATCTAAACTCATTATTTTACCAAAGATAGAACTAATGACAAAATATAAGACAGAAAAAGGGAAAAAAATGAAGTTTAAAATATTAGTTTTGTAGACTTAAATAACAGACAGGAGTGGCTGTGTGGTAAGAACCTTGCTTCCCAACCACATGGTTCCAGGTTCAGTCCCACTGCACAGCACCTTGGGGAAGAGTCGTCTACTATAGCCTCAGGCCGACCAAAGTCATGTGAGTGGATTTGGTTGATGGAAACTGAAAGAACCCTGTCATATATATATATATATATATATATATATCTAATATAGGATAAAATTTTCGAAAAAATTTTATCAACGGCCAGCATATTAAAAAAATACCTTTAAAGGTTAAATTTATAAACAACTTATAAAGAAGGGCAAAAGAAAGGGCATTTAAATTTTTTTCTTTTGCCCTTGTTTATAAGTTTTATATATATATGTGTGTGTGTGTGTGTGTGTGTGTGTGTTTGTTACCCCACCATCACTTGATAACCGATGTTGGTGTGTTAACGTCCCCATATTCTAGCAGTTTGGCAGGAGAGACCGACAGAATAAGTGGCAGGCTTACAAAGAATAAGCTCAGGGATCAATATCTTTGATTAAAAGGTGGTGCCCCAGCATGGCCCCAGTCAAATGACAGCAACAAGTAAAAGAATAAAGACGACAGCAATAATTTCGGAGGGGCGGAGGAGATGTCACTTTTTTAAGAGATAGAATTTCACAAGCGGAGAATGAAAAGAACGTTCGATGGAAACAAAAACATTGGATTTTTTGGAACAATATCTTGGAACTAGATTCTTTGAGCTTTTGTGGTAAGAATAGATAAGAAGTGTATCTCAATTAAGTCAGTTGATGCTTGTTTTTTTTAATTATTTATTTTCCTAATTAATATTAGTCAAGAAGAAAAGAAGAACATCAACATTTGAATGGAGTGGAGCAAAAATACCCTGATACATTCTGTAATATTGTGTGTGTGTGTTTTGGGAGGGAGAGAGATGGGGGTGGATTAAAGACACAGGGAGAGACAATGGGAAAGAGAGAGAGGGGAGAGAAAGAGAGAGGGGAGAGAAAGAGAGAGGGGGAGAGAAAGAGAGAGGGGGAGAGAAAGAGAGATGGAGAGAAAGAGAGTGTGTGAAAAGACACAGGGAGAGGCAAAGTGAATAAGAGAGAGAAGAAGAGAAAGAGTGTGTGAAAGATACAGGAAAGGGTAAAATGAAAGAGAAAGTGAGAGGGGGAAAGAGAGTGTGTGAAAAGACACAGGGAGAGTCAAAATGAAAGAGA
>NC_043007.1:1554940-1577440 GCF_006345805.1 Octopus sinensis | reverse complement strand
TTTAATGCTCTAACAATTCCACTAATAACTATTAACAGATAATTATTTAATCCTTTATTGCCCACAAGGGGCTAGACAAAGGGACTAAGTCGATTACATCGACCCCAGTGTGTAACTGGTACTTATTTAATCGACCCCGAAAGGATAAATGGCAAAGTCGACCTTTGAATTTGAACTCAGAATGTAGCGGCAGATGAAATACCACTAAGCATTTTGCCTGGCGTGCTAACGATTCTGCCAGCTCATTGCCTTATAATGTAAAGACAGACGAAATACCATTAAGCATTTCGCCTGGCACGCTAACATTTCTACCAGTTTGCCGCCGTATTAACAGATAATTATTAATCAACATTCGTTTATCTAAATAACAGAAAAGGAAAATAAATAACAATTGCGTGGTTGTACATTTTATTGCTTTTTGATACCAACCTGTCGGACACCATTCCTGGTTCTACACAACAAACTTTCTCTATTAAGGTTATCTAAATTTGAACCTCGCATAAAAATTTCATATAAATTTATGTTCAAAACACTTTAAAATTACTTATTTTTATAGAATTACTCTTTTTACTCTTTTTACTTGTTTCAGTCATGTGACTGTGGCCATGCTGGAGCACCGCCTTTTAGTCGAGCAAATCAACCCCAGGACTTATTCTTTGTAAGCCTAGTACTTATTCTATCAGTCTCTTTTACCGAACCGCTAAGTCAGTGGGATGTAAACACACCAGCATTGGTTGTCAAGCGATGTTTGGGGGACAAACACAGACACACAAACATATACACACACAAATGCATATATATATATATATATATATATATATGTATATACGATGGGCTTCTTTCAGTTTCCGTCTACCAAATCCACTCACAAGGCTTTGGTCGGCCCGAGGCTACAGTAGAAGACATTTGCCCAAGGTGCCACGCAGTGGAACTGAACCTGGAACCATGTGGTTGGTAAGCAAGCTACTTACCACACAGCCGCTCCTACACCAATATTTCTTCGTTATTTCTCAAATTATATGGAACAAAAGTAGTGATTTTCTGAGAAATACATAAAAGGTGACAAAAGTGAGAAAAAGAAAGGATTTTATCAAACTACTGTAGATTGTTATTATCTCTAAACACACCCAGAAAAAAGAAGAAAAAAGAATTAATTTTAAAATGCTAATGCTGTATCCATGGTAAAACATTGTGTCATGCTGTTCAGTAGTATATTCACACCTTCAGAAGATAAATATCAATTTAGTCAAAGAGTTCAACTCCATGTCAGTCATGTACTCATACCAGCTGGAATACTGTAGAATGGAAACCCCGATTTAAATGCAATTTAGAAAATAAGTGAAATGACAAATTTTTTTTTTTTTTGGGGAAAAAAAAGGGAATGCAAGGAATGAAGTAAAAATAAAAATAATGGAAATAAAGAAACTTAAATTTAAAAGGTGTAACAAATCTCGAAAGTCAAAAGTTGAAAACAAAAATTTTTTTTAAATTTACAGAAAGATCTCTGACACACAAATGGAAAATAAAATGGTTACAGCATTACAAAAGAAATAGTTTCTATGTCAAAGCAACATGCAAAAGATATTAACCACTCCCATGTTGAACGAAGAACATAATTAAGAAACGGTAAAAGTGAAGAACAATGAGAACAAAAAAAAGGAAACAAAAATAGAGACAACAGAAATCTCCGGAGACTCATAAAAACTTTCCAATAAACTGACTTTCAACAGATGCAGATGAAATCCTATTAGCAATTAAATAGCTGAGATGTGACGAAACTTTACAGCATTTTATAGAGTATGAAACTATTAAGAAATAAACAAAATGAGCGCAAAAGTTTTTGTACTTTTATGATGGCTAACATGACTTGTTTTACGATGAAATTGTCTTTAGTTTCAATACCTGGTCACCAATTAAGACACTAATCTTTATCTTTTCATTTGCTTCAGTCACTGGACTGTGGCCATGCTTGAGCACTGCTTCAAAAGGTCTTGCTGAACTAATTGAGTCCAGGACTTTTATTTGGCTTTAAAGGCTTGCTATTTATTCTACTGGTCCATTGTTCCAAACAGCTAGGTTACGATGAGAGGTGGACATAACCAAACCAGCACTGGTTGTCAAGCAGTGGTTAGGGCCGGACACAAACACATGCACACACACACACACAATAGACTTCTTTCAGTTTCCATCTAACCAATCCATTCCTGAGGCTTCGGTAAGCCTGGAGCTATAAAAGAAGTTGCTTGCCCAAGGTGCCATGCAGTGGGGCTGAACCTAGGACAATGTATTTGAGAAGCAAACTTCTTACCACACAGCCATCCCTCTGCCTATAAAATCAATTACAAATTTTTATGTTGAAAGAATTTCAATAGTATTTTGGGTGACTAAAATACCTTTCATGCTGCTCACGAAACACATCACATTTATATTCTTTAGGTTTTCTGAAGATATTTGATTTTCCAGTCTCGATACTACATTGAGAAAACTGCCAATCCTCATCTGTTTTGAAGTAAGATAATATAAGGGGTGCTGAAAAGCTCCTGGCAACAATCACACTCAGATGGTGCTTTTAACGTTCCACTGGCACGAGTGCCAATCAGGTGGTACTGTCATCGGTCACATCAGCAATTTTGATTTCACTTGCCTCAACAGGCCTTTGCAAGCAAAGTTTATTGTCCAATGAATGAAGGATACTCCTAAGTGGGTTGGTTATACACCCCTGGCATAGGCCACAAATTATGGTCTCATTAGGCTTGCCAGGTCTTCTCAAGTACAGCATATCTCCAAAGGTCTCGGTCACTAGTCATTGCCTCGTTGAGGCCCAATGTTCGAAGATCGTGCATCACCACCTCATCCCAGGTCTGCCTAGGTCTACCTCTTTCACAGGTTCCCTCAACTGCTAGGGTGTAACACTTTTTCACACAGCTGTCCTCATCCATTCGCAACACATGACTATACTAGCGCAGTCATCTCTCTTGCACACCACATTTAATGCACATGTTCATACAAAAAATGTTTCTTTCACTTTCTGACTACCAAATCCATTCACAAGGCTTTAGTTGACCCAGGGTGGCAGTAGAAACACTTCGTCTGGGTGTTAGAAGGCAGCGAGCTGGCAGAAATGTTAGCATGCCGGACGAAATGCTTAGTGGTGCTTCATCTGTCGCTACATTCTGAGTTCAAATTCCACCGAGGTTGACATTGCCTTTCATCCTTTCAGGGTCGATTAAATAAGTACCAGTTACGCACTGGGGTCGATATAATTGATTTAATCCATTTGTCTGTCCTTGTTTGTCTCTTCTGTGTTTAGCCCTTTGTGGGTAGTAAAGAAATAGGTATTTCGTCTGTTACTACGTTCTGAGTTAAAATTCCGCCGAGGTCGATATTGCCTTTTCATCCTTTCGGGGTCGATTAAATAAGTACCAGTTATGCACTGGGGTCAATATAATCTACTTAATCTGTTTGTCTGATCTTGTTTGTCCCCTCTGTGTGTAGCCCCTTGTGGGCAGTAAAGAAATAAGAAACACTTCGTCTGGGTGCCATGCAGTAAGAATGAACCAGAAACCAAGTGGTTCAGAAGCAAACTTGTTAACCACACACCTATGCTGCTGTCTCATGGAATATTCCATTATACCTTTAGACCTTTCGGCTGCATGTTTCACTGAAAGCATGAGCGGAATTCATCTCCATATTGCCAATATGAAAGTCATAAACAAGCGACATCAGGAAATAATAATACACTTTTATGTGGCAAGTGTGTAACTGCAATGGGCAATAAAGAGACAAGTTAGGAGAAGGACACTCACTAAATGACTGATTAATGCTGTAATATGCCTTTACAATAAGCCAACAAAAACTGGAAGAGTGATAAAGAGGTTAAGGAAATGCAATAAACTTAATAACCATGAAGATGGAATTATAGAAAGGGAAATAAAAATAATTAAATAGCAACACTGTAACTGCATATATATATGTGTGTGTGTGTATATATCAGTTGTGTCTTGCTTGGTGTGCACTAAATATGGTTTGAATGAAGGAATCGATAATGGTAAAAGAGTCAAAATAATATTTATTGTTCAGTGGTGACCATTAACTTCTCAAAAGAGCCTTGATTTGAGGAGAATATAAAATTACTATCAAAGAGGAAATACACACACACAAGCACACACACACAGTATATATATATATATATATATATATAAATATATATATGTATATATATAAATATATATAACCCATGCTAGCATGGAAAGCGGACGTTAAATGATGATGATGATATATATATATATATATTTTATTCTTTTATTTGTTTCGGTCATTTGACTGCAGCCATGCTGGAGCACCACCGTTAGTTGAGAAAATCGACCCCAGGACTTATTCTTTGTAAGCCTAGTACTTATTCTATTGCTCTCTTTTTACCAAACCACTAAATTACGAGGACGTAAACACACCACCATCGGTTGTCAAGCAGTGTTGCAGGGATAAACACAGACACACATATATATATGTACACAACAGGCTTCTTTCAGTTTCCATCTACTAAATCCACTCACATGGCTTTGGTTGGCCTGAGGCTATAGTAGAAGACACTTATCCAAAGTGCCATGCAGTGGAACGGAACCCGGAGCCCTTTGGTTGGTAAGCAAGCTACTAACCACTCCTGTACCTATACACATACACACACACACATCCATGTGCCTCATCATCATCATCATCATCAGTTTTAGGTGCAGTTTCTTCCATGACAGCGTGTGTTACATGACCCTTCTTCTTGTGACAATATTCTACAGCCTGATGCCGTTCTTAACACCAATCCCTATTTGTCATTCAAGCAAGGTATTTCATTTGACATTTTTGTATTGTCAGGTGTTTCATTACGAGGGGACATAATGTCATTGCTGAGGTGGGGTCAATGTTAAGACACTTGGTATAAAAAGAGACACACACACACACACAAACTGGCTTTTGCACAGTTTCCATCTACCAAATTTTCTCTCACCAGACATTGTTCAATCTGAGTGTATGCTATAAGATGTTTACCTGGGGGTACCACACAGTAGGGTACCACACAATAGGGTACCACACAATAGGGTACCACACAGCAGGGTCAAACCAGAAGCTGAATCACTGTGAATGACCTAACCACACAGGCCACCATTTCACGGATTTTATCCATTCTATTTTCACTTCAGTTCTGTTTCACGGAATAAATGTCATAATAAACGTCTGTAATTTTCACTTCCACAAACAGCTCAGAATTGAAATGAAATATAAAGAAAACTATATATATATAGATATATATAGAATGGTTGTATACTGTCACGTTCTTGTTATATTGACCGTAAACAACCATTCTATCACCCCACCACCGTACATGTCTCTACAAGAGATTTAGAAATTTAGTATTTCTGATTTTGATAATCAGTGAATAGACCTCACTGAAATTTAGATATATACATTACGAGTCGAGACAGATATCGTCAGCTGACCGGTGTCTGCTACTCTAGGCCGACGAAGGACAATCATCCTGAAACACGTGTTCCTAGATGAAGCCCGGGTGGCTGGGGGTATTTGTCTCCCCTTCGTAAATGTATATAAGGACACAGGAAAAATGTGTCAAAGCCATCAGGAGGCGTCGATGCTTCCTAGGGCTAAACAGTGGTGATGAACGTTCGTGTTAGATTGACAGTATACAACCATTCTATCGCCACACCACCGTACACGTCTCTACGAGAGATTTAGAAATTTAGTATTTCTGATATATATATATATATATATATATATAAATATATATATATATAAATATATATATATATAAATATATATATATAGACAAACAACACCCTCCAGCAGTATTAATCCACATAAACAGTTTTAATAGAAAGTTAAGACTAAAATGAATTCTTAGATCAATGAAGATCAATAAAGCGATTTAGCATGAAGAAATATTTAAAGAGAGGAGAAAACTGAGGTTGGAATATGGCGATATGTTTTTGGAATTGGACAATGGACCCTTTGTATGTATTCATGCCAGAGACAAGATTTTAGTCAATATAATGATGTTTGGGCAACTTCCTTTCTTCATTATTATGTTGTTGTTTTTTTTTTGTTTTTCTTATTTTTGCTTTTTTGCACAACAAAAAGGCGTAGGAGTGGCTGTGTGCTAAGTAGCTTGCTTACGAACCACATGGTTCTGGGTTCAGTCCCACAATGTGGTACCTTGGGCAAGTGTCTTCTACTATAGCCTCAGGCCGACCAAAGCCTTGTGAGTGGATTTGGTAGACAGAAACTGAAAGAAGCCTGTCGTATATATGTATATATATATATATATATATATATATGTGTGTGTGTGTGTGTGTATATGTTTGTGTGTCTGTGTATGTCCTCCCCAACATCGCTTGACAACCAATGCTGGTGTGTTTACGTTCCTGTAACTTAGCGGTTGGGCAAAAGAGATCGATAAAATAAGTACTAGGATTCCAAAGAATAAGTCCTGAGGTTGATTTCCTCAACTAAAGGCGATGCTCCAGCATGGCCACAGTCAAATGACTGAAACAAGTAAAAGAGTAAAGAGTAAAAAGAGTAACATAATAATAAGATCTTGTGAGGAGCAAATGAAGAAGCTTTTTTATGTGGCCGCTCTACATGCAAGAAGCAGCAGTTAAACCTCCCTCAAACTACTATATTCTATATTTATTTCTTTATTGCGCACAAGGGGCTAAACATAGAGGGGACAAACAAGGACAGACAAAGGGATTACGTCAATTACATCGACCCCCCAGTGAGTAACAGGTATTTATTAAATTGACCTCGAGAAGATGAAAGTCAAAGTCAACCTCGGCAGAATTTGAACTCAGAACATAACGGCAGATGAAATATGAAATACCTCTAAGCATTGCACCCAGCATGCTAACAATTCTGCCAGCTTGCCACCTTACTATATTTTATATTACTGTGAAATTTAAAAAAGTGGACAGTATAGTATGGCATGTGGAGGTGCGTGGCTTAGTGGTTAGGGTGTTAGCACCATGATCGTAAGATTGTGGTTTCGATTCCTGGACTGGGTGACGTGTTGTGTTCTTGAGCAAAACACTTCATTTCACGTTGCTCCAGTTCACTCAGCTGGCAAAAGTGAGTAACACTACGATGGACTGGTGTCCCGTCCAGCTGGGGAACACATATGCCATTGAAACCGGGCCCATGAGCGTGGCTGGGCTTTAAAAGGGCACATTTATTTATTTATTTATTATAGTATGGCATACATTATTCCAAACAAAAAAATAAAAATGATGTTTGACCTATTAGTATTTAAACAGGCCACACCCGGCCCAAATATTTTATGTACAAACTGGCCAGATCCTGCCTCTCACACTTACTATACAATGCCATTCTAAAATTAAAGAATCACATGAACGAAATCTCAAAGCTACGAGATAATGCATGATTAATCCAAAACAATATGACTAAATAAGCATCGCATTTGACAGAATAAATTAAATGCAAAAAGGTTATGGGTCTTGTAGATTGGCGCCAACTTGGAGCTAAACAGCAGCAACACCTATTTTTTGAAGATATCATCATTTAATATAGAAGGTAAAAGTGGTAATAAATTGAAATAATGTTGAAAGCAACAGAATAATGCTCGAGATGTAAACTTATTCATATTGTTTTTAATTCACTTTTTGAGTTCAATTAATAACAACTCTCTTGACATTCACAAAAGACATTTAGCTCAGACCAACAAAGCAACAATGTACAAGTGTCTATTTTGAAATATTCTATTAAATAATCTAATTAGAAGAAGTCATGCATTAAATTACAATATATTTTCCTACAAAACACGACAAAAGTCATCATCATTTAACATTTGTCTTTCCATACTGGTGGATGGTTTGACAAGACCCAGCAGGCAAGAAGACTGCATCATACTCCATTTCTTGCTCTGCCTTCTACAGCTTGATGCCCTTCTCAATGCCAACCACTAGATTCAGTTTACTGGTTGTATTTTTAGTGGCACCAACACTAGAGAGGTTGCCACATAACACACAAGACCAAAAAGTGGAGGCACATGGCCTAGTGGTTAGAGCAGCGGACTCGCAGTCGAAGGATTGCGGGTTCAAATCTCAGACCGGACGATGTGTGTGTGTGTTTATGAGCGAAACACCTAAGCTTTACGCGGCTCCAGCAAAAGGTAATGAAGAACTTCTGCTGACTCTTTTGCCACAACTTTCTCTCACTCTTTCCTCCTGCATCTAGCAGCTCACCAGCGATGGACCGGCGTCCCGTCCAGGTGGGGAACCTATATGTCAAGAAACTGGGAAGCCGGCCCTTATGAGCCAGGCATGGCTTGAGAAGGAACAAACAACAACAAGACCAAAAAGCTTCCTTGAACGAGTGGGAGGACAGCTGAAAGGGAGGAGACAATAAACTGGGTGTTAAAAGGTTAAAGTAGGACAGAAGGGACAGGTAGGGGTTTCTTGTTGTACAGGAGATACGTGGCCATCTCATATTATATAAGGGTGGATGAGAATAACTGGGTTTGAACCGGAAAGAGAGAAAAGGACGGCAGTGAGAAAAAATGTCAAGGGGTGCCATGAAGGTGAATAGAAGAGAGTATTAAAAAAGGTGGCGAGCTGGCAGAAACGTTAGCACACCGGGCGAAATGCTTAGCGGTATTTCGTCTGCCGCTACGTTCTGAGTTCAAATTCCGCCAAGGTCGATTTTGCCTTTCATCCTTTCGGGGTCGATAAATTAAGTACCAGTTACGCACTGGGGTCGATGTAATTGATTTAATACCTATGTCTGTCCTTGTTTGTCCCCTCTATGTTTAGCCCCTTGTGGGTAATAAAGAAATAGGTATTTCGTCTGCCACTGCGTTCTGAGTTCAAATTCCACCGAGGTCAACTTTGCCTTTCATCCTTTCGGGATCGATAAAATAAGTACCAGTTATGCACTGGGATTGATATAATCAACTTAATCCATTTGTCTGTCCTTGTTTGTCCCCCTCTGTGTTTAGCCCCCAGTGGGCAGTAAAGAAATAAGAAGACAGTATTAAAATAGCATGGGGGAGGGAGAACGAGAGATGGTTAGAGATGGGAATAATGGTGAATGGTGAAAACGAGTGGAAGGGTGGCCAGTAGTAAAAATGAGTTGAGGGGAGTTGATGTGAATGAAATAAAATGATAAAAAACCAATCATTGTTTCGATTTATTTTCATGTTGCAGCTCAACAGTTCTCAAGTGAGAATATTATAGGCGCAGGAGTGGCTGTGTGGTAAGTAGCTTGTTTACCAACCACATGGTTCCGGGTTCAGTCCCACTGCGTGGCATCTTGGGCAAGTGTCTTCGGCTATAGCCCCGGGCCGACCAATGCCTTGTGCGTGGATTTGGTAGACGGAAACTGAAAGAAGCCTGTCGTATATATGTATATATATATGTGTGTGTGTGTGTGTGTTTGTCCCCCTAGCATTGCTTGACAACCGATGCTGGTGTGTTTACGTCCCCGTCACTTAGCGGTTCGGCAAAAGAGACCGATAGAATAAGTACTGGGCTTACAAAGAATAAGTCCCGGGGTCGATTTGCTCGACTAAAGGCGGTGCTCCAGCATGGCCGCAGTCAAATGACTGAAACATGTAAAAGAGTAAACGCTACACATGATTTCTTGTAGTAACAATACCATATCAACTAAAAATTAGGCATCCGAAGCAGTTGGAGATACGACAGTTTGACCAAAAGTACTGGCTATTGCAAGAAAAAATAAATAATGAAAAAAAAATATATAATATATAGTGCTACTTACAATAAGAATGATATTAACATTATATACACAGAATGGGTGGTGTAGAAAATATGGTAAATTCACATAGAGGTTTATGATTCATTAAAATCCGACAGCTGTTTCTGGGGGCATAGTGGTACAAAAATGTAATAGAATCTAAGATCTATTAATCTAATTATCATCACCTCCTTCTTCAGGGATTTTACCAAATTATAAGGTGGCATGTACTTAGGTTGCTCTATTACAGTAGAACAGAAAAGGCAGAGAGAGAGAAGGAGAGAGAGAGAGAGAGAGAGAGAGAGAAGGGTCTGAAGACAGTGTGTGTCTTTGAATGATTTTGTGCTTATTCTTTGAGTGCTCCTTTTCTAGATGCCCAGAAGCGCTATCCAAAATATAACAACAATCCTCTCCTGTGGATCTCACAAAGTAATAAGGTACGGAATACCCTTAGTAGCTTTCGCGATACCTGGAGCCAAGAGCTTATACATTAAAAAATACAATGAGATGCAATTAATGGAAGTGTATATAAGGTAAAGAATTCGCAAAGTTTCCTTATGTTTCCTAATTTTATTGTCTGTTGCATTTCAAAGATTAAAAAGTTAAGTTTACTATCAATGAAGGGTACAGAGTACTTGAAAGATTCTAAGGGAAAATAGATTCGATTTAAAGGGAAATCTTCTTTTTTTTTCTCTTCCAAATAAATCTAAAATCCTTTCAGTATAATAACTTTTGATATCTCTAATAATCCCACTTCTATAAATATAAAAAAAAGGGGTGAAAACAATCAAACAAAGTCAGGGAAATATCTTTAAACAATTGGAGTTATTGGATTTCTTTTTTGTTTTTTTTTACTATTAAAAGAAATCCAATAAATACATACATACATATGTATATATATATATATATATATATATGTATATATATGTGTATGTGTGTATATATATATATGTATATATATGTGTATCTATATATATGTATATATATGTATATATATGTGTATGTATATGTATATATATGTATATATATGTATATATATGTGTATGTATATATATATATATATATATATATGTATATATATGTGTATGTATATATATGTGTATGTATATATATATATATGTATATATATATATGTGTATGTATATATATATATATACATATATATGTATATATATATATATATATATGTGTGTGTGTGTGTATATATATATATATGTATATATCAAAGAGGGCGAGAGAGATGCACACATGCAAACGCACTAAAACTATATATATATATCCTAAAATTAAAACTATACAGTTGTCAGGAAGATAAACTTAAAAGGACTTTAAGCAGAAAGCAATAGCTAATCTCGTATTCAATATATACAGTATACACAGCATGAAACACCATTCAAGAAAAACAAAAACCTGCATTGTATTTTCTGAAGCAAGAAATCAGAAGACACCAATGAGCAGAGCTCGTTCAGAGAAAAAATCTTCAAATCAGAGATAAAACTCCACTAATAAAAAAAAAACAACCATCAAAAATCAAAAACAAAAAAAAAAATCCAAAAGTTAGGTTATCTCAGAAAATATTAAACATTAATAAATAAATAAATATGATAAAACACAAATGAAATGTTTATTCCAGTTTCTGGTTGAGTGCATATGTTGATATGAACTTTTTTAAACATCTTCTTGATCTAGTTAACAATTATTGTATTGTTATTCAAAACTTTTAAACATGAATATTCATTGCCGCTTATGAAAGCATCAGAGCCAGTTAAATTCACTGTCAATCTAATATATATATATATATATGTGTGTGTGTGTGTGTGTGTGAGCACGTACATAAACTCTTCTATGTACACACATATGCACATGAACACCAGTTATAAAATATAAATAAAAAGTACATCAATGAATATTATATTTAAGTATTTTTTGTTTACACACACAAGCATACAGAAAGATGACGACTTGGCAGAAATGTTAGAACACCAGACAGAAAGCGTAGCTATATTTGTTCTGATTATTGGTACTCTGAGTTCAAATCCCACTTTATCCATTTTTTTTGGTTTATTTTCTTATGTTTTGTACCAATCTAGAGAGGAGATGGATACATGGAAGAGTGAGAGCATCAGATAGAATGCTTTGCGGCATCTATTCAGTTCCGTGCAATCTATGTTCAAATCCTGCCTACCAAAAACCCCAAAAAAGCCAACAGAAAAAAAAAGCATTGTTTCTGTCACGATTTGTAACGGGCAGGGTGAATCACTAATGGTTAAGATGGAAAAGAAACCAATAGAATCACCGAATTCTTGGTTTAAGCAGGACATTGTCTGCCATGCCATATGTACAAGTGAAATGACTAAATATGGTATTAGATAATATAGTTTGCAGGTCTTGAGTTCAAATTCCCTGCTGGTGTTTCAATGCATGTTTGCACCATGCACTTCATTTTGTCGGATCCTCTCAAGCCAATGACTTCCAAATGCTAATAATAGCAGCCAAATTTCACTGAAATCTTAGTATTTCTGTGTTGATAAAAGGCAATGACCCAGAAACTAGTCCACGGATGTTGCTTTGTGCTGGGTGGGGCTGTTGGGATCCCTGTTCAAAAATATAAGGACAGAGAAAGTGTGTCATATTGCCAACTAGAAACGATGTTTCTTGGGACTAAAACAACAGCAACATTGTCCCCTTTCAGGGCAGCCACATTATGTTGGCAAACAGCATTCACTCAAATCCCTATTACAATAAAAACAATGTATTGCATGATGTAATCATGATGTGTCCTTAACCTTTTCGTTAACATATTTTTGCTGAAACACATTCCCTTTCTTTTTAATTAATTTTGCAAATAATGAAGAATTTAGTAAAATAACCCTCATATTAAGCTGGTATTAGGAATATAATATGAAATTTTGTTGGAAGGTTTTAAATTCAGCTCACTTTAAAACAAGAACCTTGTATCTTATACCAGGGTACTCTCAAGTAGGTTGGTATCAAATAGGTTAAGCAAGGCACTTTATTTTTAAAATAAACATCAGCAGTAGCTAGGAACTATCCTAGCAATTGACTGGCGTCCCATCCAGTGAGATGTTATGCACACTCAGTCACTTAACACATAAAGTGTGATGGGCTACAATTATCGCTGTCAGGCACTGTTCATAGGTCACAATTGTAGCCCAGATAGATGCATTTAATTTATGGGCATATGTCGGGGTCTAATGTCACTTAAACAGCTCTGATACCCCCTAGAAAGAAAGAGGACAAATGGTTCAACTAATGACTTTTCAAATGTAAAACTTGGCCCCCATTATATACTAGGGGTGGTGAGCTGGCAGAATCGTTAGCATGACAGGCAAAATGCTTAGCAGTATTTTGTCTGCCATTACATTCTGAGTTCAAATTCTGCTGAGGTTGACTTCGCCTTTCATCCTTTCTGGATCAATTAAATAAGTACCAGTTATGCACTGGGGTCGATGCAATCGACTTAATCTCTTTGTTTGTCCCCGCTATGTTTAGCCCCCTGTGGGCATTAAAGAAATAATTATATATTAAGAATATATTTTAACTATTCTTTTTTTTTGTGTGTGTGTGCATGGTAGTTTCATTTTCATAAAGTGTGCTCAGCAGTCCCTGGTATGTGAGTTCAAATCCCAGCACTTTATGGGTTAACTGCCTCAGAAAAAGATAAGCCCTGGCCAAAGTGAGAGCTAATGCTCAGGAAAGACTTTAACTTTGAATGAGATTATCGAAGCTGAAACAGCTTTGATGATAACAAGTTTTCTCAATCAAGGATGACCTAGGGTTAACAATAACAACAAGATCATCGAGGAATATTACCAGAAAAAGACTTGTGACCATCCAGTTTGAGACCTTTGTCTCAATTCAGTAAAACTGGAGGAGATCTTGGTTTAGGTGATATGTTTGTGTGTTTTATATCAGGAGTTTTGTGAAGGCGTCTGGCTAAGTGGTTGGGTGTTCAATTCACAATCATAAGGTCATGAGTTCAATTCCTCATTGTGTCCTTCTGTCCTTGGGCAAGATGCTTTATTTCATGTTCCTTCAGTCCACACAGCTGGCAAAAATGAGTTGTACCTGTAATACAAGTGGAGGCGCGTGGCTTAGTGGTTAGGGTGTCACCATCATGATCGTAAGATTGTGGTTTCGATTCCTGGACCGGGCGACGCGTTGTGTTCTTGAGCGAAACACTTCATTTCACGTTGCTCCAGTCCACTCAGCTGGCAAAAATGAGTAACGCTGCGAATGACTGGCATCCCGTCCAGCTGGGGGGGGGGGATCACATAGGCCATAGAAACTGGGAAACCGGGCCCACGAGCTTAGCTAGACTTTAAAAGGCAACAAGAACCTGTAATTCAAAGGGGGCCAGCCTTGTCACACTCTGTGTCATACTGAATCTCCCTGACATCTACATTAAGAGTATGAATGTCTGTGGAGTACTCAGCCACTTTCACATTAATTTTACAAGCTGGCTGTTCCATTGATCGGATCAAATAGAACTCTCATTTATATCAAGAGTTTTATAGTCTATTGATATCCCCTCTTACATTTATTTTTTATCTAAGAAAGTATGAAAATCAATATTTAGAAACAACATACACAATATGTATACATGTTTTTCTTTTCTTTTGATATATATATATATCTCGATAATGGCTGAAATTGCATTTGACCCTCTGGCCAGTAACTAACGAGGGGTTGATGACCTCTTGTGTTTTCTGTTCACCTGTGTATTTAGTATATGTTTGGTTGTTTTTTACTACACGTTTTTTTAATTACATCATCATCATCATCATCGTTTAGCATCCGTGATGATGATGATGATGATGTAATTAAAAAACGTGTAGTAAATAAAACAACCAAACATATACTAAATACATATATATATATATATATATATATATATATATAGTTCGTTTTTGGATTTGGTTTGCAAGATTCTTTATATGAGTTCGTGTGTTGAAGCATATTTTATTGTGTCTGGGGAGAGTCATTCTCTTTTAGTGCCTTATTATTTAAAACACTCACCGTTAAAATTTCCACATATTTCTTATTTTTATTTTCCTAAAATTTTCGTTGTGTCTTGCAAACCTTTTCAATAGTTTTGAAGCTGTCCCTTATTTACACTGCATTCCTTTTTGTTTGTTTGTGCGCATGTGTCAAGACAATTGAACAGGTTGCAAGACACAACGATAATTTTAAGAAAATAAAAATAAGAAATAAGTGGAAATTTTACAGGTGAGTGTGTTACATTATAAGGCACAAAAAGAAAATGACTCTCCCCAGACACAACAGTAAGTCTGTATATACATATATATATATTCACATCAATAATGGCTGAAATTGCATTTGACTCTCTGGCCAGTAACTGATGAGGAGTTGGTGACCTCCTGTGTTTTCTGTTCGTTTGTGTATTTAGTCTATATTCGTTTGTTTATTTACTACATGTTGTTTTTTAATTACACACACACACACGCACACATATCTTCCTAGTGTTGGTGCTATGCAAAAAAAAGTAGCCACTATATGCTGTGAAGTGGTTGGCATTAGGAAGGACTTACAGCTGTAGAAACCACCACAAAGCAGAAGACACTGGAACATGATGTAGTTCTTTGCCCCGCTGGATATTGTGAATTAGTCCAACCCATGCCAGCATCAAACATGGACATTAAATGACGATGATGATGATGATAATGATGATGAGGAGGAGGAAGAAGATGATGATGAGAAAGATGATGATAAGGAGGAGGAAGATGATGATGATGATGATGATAATGATAAAGAGGAGGGGGAGGAAGATGATGATGATAATGATGAAGAGGAGGAAGATGAGGAGAAGGAAGAAGATGAGGAGGAGGAGGAAGATGATGATGATAATGATGATGATGATGATGATGAGGAGGAGGAGGAGGAGGAAGATGACGACGATGGTGATGATGATGTTGATACATACACATACTCATACACAAAGCAATTATCTCTGTGCAAGTAAATGTGTTATCGTGTGTGGGTTTGTGTGTGTGAAATCTTTTTATTGCTTTCCAACGTTAATGATTACATTTCATATTTGCACTTGACTTCAATAATTAATTAATAAATTAATTAAAAGTTTAATTTATGCATCATAAAATATAACACATTTTGGTTTTTAAAAAATCACAGACTTCAGTCTGAGTGATATATCATGAAAAAAAAAGAAACAGCTGGCACAGGAGTGGCTGTGGGGTAAGTAGCTTGCTTACCAGCCACATGGTTCTGGGTTCAGTCCCACTGCATGGCACCTTGGGTAAGTGTTTTTACTATAGCATCAGGCCAACTGAAGCTTTGTGAGTGAATCTGGTAGACGGAAACTGAAAGAAGCCCATCGTATATATATATATATATATTATATATATATATATATATATATATATATATATATATATATATATATGTGTGTGTGTGTGTATGTATGTATGTATGTATGTATGTATGCATGTATTTGTTATTTGTGTCTGTGTTTGTCCCCCACCATCGCTTGACAACCGATGCTGGTGTGTTTACATCCCCGTAATTTAGTGGTTCGGTAAAAGAGACTGATAGAATAAGTACTAGGCTTACAAAGAATAAGTCCTGGGGTTGATTTGATAAACTAAAGGCGATGCTCCAGCATGGCCATAGTCAAATGACTGAAACAAATAAAAGAATAAATAGAAAATAATTCTATAAATAATAATAATGGTATTTTTTTCATAAGCTTAAAGCTCATAGTGATCACCGTGCAAACGACAACAGAAAATAGTCTAATAACAGGGCATACAAGCCCACTTCTTTCTGTCAAGGGCTTTTATGCCCCAATATTAAACTATTTTCCTTAGTCATTGGCACAGTGATCACTATGCGCTTTAAGCTTATAAAAAAATATCATTATTGTTTACAGAATTGTAGAAACTCGACACTGCTTAACAAAACCATTCAGACAGAATATAGTTTGGACATATGTTTTCACTGTGTTGACTCTGCACTGTAATGGTCCATATATGATCTTTTGGATGGATTTTATAAGTTTGCTATGGGCAAAAGACATCAAAGTACAACTGGAGGCAAAGACCCCTAGTACAAAGCTCAGCAATTTGGAGCAGTGTGGAGTCAGACCCTAATCATCACTACTTCTGGCCTCTAGTGGTAGTACCTGTCAAGGACCCCAGTTATGGGTGAAATACAGGACACAGAAGAATGCTGGCCCCTAGATCATTCAAGCCCACTAGGGCTTGTGTGATCTAGGGGCCAGCATCACACAAGCCCACTAGGTTGTGGACATAACCTGTTCTGTGAACTAATTGACAGTTTAAAAGACCATGAGCCTCAAGAGTAAGTTTGGCAGAGGAAGCGAGTCACAGAGGACAATTGTAAAGAAACCAGAAGACAATGGGAAAATCACTTCAGTATCTTATTCTTGGATTTGTTTCAGCCATGCTGGAGCACCACCTTTAGTCAAACAAATCAATCCCAGGACTTATTCTTTGTAAGCTTAGCACTTATTCTATCAGAATCTCTAAGTTACAGGGACATAAACACACCAACATCGGTTGTCAAGAGATTGTGGGGGACAAGAAACACACACAAATATATACATACATACATATATACATACATATATGTATATATATATATACACACACACATATATATATATATATATATATATATATATTTATATATACACCAGGCTTCTTTCAGTTTCTATCTACCGAATCCACTCACAAGGCTTTAGTCAGCTCGAGGCTATAGTAGAAGACACTTGCCCAAGGTGCCACACAGTGGGACTGAACCCAGAACCATGTGGTTGGGAAGCAAGCTACTTACCACACAGCCACGAATAACCATGAATTCTTGCACTTTTGTATGAAAGCCTATGATCAGTGATGACTGTAAAAAACAGACACGGAATATGAATAGAAAGAGATTATATCCGTAAACCGTAGAAGATCAGAGCATAATGACATGTACTAGATACCATAGATCAGTCATGTGATATCTAGCAGATCCCTCTCAAGATTTAATTGCAAGTCCCTATCTACAATTTAATCATGAAAGAGAAGTGAGAAAAATACAAATACATTTTACAATTGTCATACTGGTCTATTGTTGTTGATAAGGTTATTTGATCCTATTGAATTCAATAACAATTATAACTGTGATGTAGAAATAACGATATCACCATTAGATAAATCACTTTTAGCAAATACTGGAGGCTTGCTCAGGTATTTGACAATGCTTGTAGCAAGATATAGAGTCGAATCTGTCCTGAGGCGTATTGTGGTTTATCAACTTGGCTATTGTTCCACAAAACAAAGAAAGTACAAAATGACAAAAAAAATACATTTTAATGAATGCATTAATAGCTTACATTGAAACTAACTCCATTCCAGATATGTATTTAACCAGAACAAGTTCAAAAGGTATAAAACTCCAATGTCAAAACCATATTTCACATCAAAATATATTCTCGTAAATATATGAGCATTACAATCTTTTCATACGAAACAAGGTGGTTCCGTATTACATTACTTTCAACAGACTACAACAATACAACGTGCATTCATTCACACATAACACAATAAATGTAAGGCCTCCCAATTTTTAAAGAGATGCCACGGTGATAACACTTGTGTAACATAATAAATAGCATCTCCTAAAAGTTAAGCTTTCTCTTCAGCACTGAATAATTGCTAACACTTCAAAAGCCATGTAAGTATCATATTTTACGGCTGATTTGTGTTTTGTCAAGAAAATAGCCTGAATTTTTTTTTTTTTTTAAATTAAATTTTTAAAAAGAGAATAGTATATCATAGTCTTAAATAATAACAAAAACATGTCCATGGTCCAACTCTTTTGATGCTAACCCACCTGAGATTGCTTCTATACTCTTTAATATGACAGCAGTTTTTTATGCGTTGCTATTTAGATTAGTGAAAACCAAATGGTTAGGTGATTTGCTTTGCAATTATGAGCATGTAAGTTCAATCCCAGTGCATGGCATCTCGAGCAAGTGCCTTTAATAGAGCCTTGAATTGGTCCATGCTTTATGATTGACATGGATGATGATGATGAGACAGCATTCACCTGGAGTGGGTTGAGCTGGCTTCATTCATCCTCAATGCTGCATCTCTCACAAACGCCGACCAGGCCTGGTGATTTGAGGGCTAATGAGCGCGTGGTCTCCAACCACTCCCTATTCCAGCAGCAAACGCCATAGATATGGAGGCCTAGGTTGGGTTCCAGATCAGCGTTGACTATCATCAGCCAGTATTTTCATTGTCCACTACATCATTTTCGCTAACCATGAAGGGGAGCTGGGGCAATTGCTTCGTAGATGAATTCTCCTGGTTGACAACGGAGGGCATGACCCAGCCAATGCAAATGTCTCCTTAGGATGACTTGTCGGAGGAAGGTAATTTTGCATTGGTGTCGCACCGAATTGTTGGAGACAAAGTAATGCCATCGGACACAAAGGATGCAGTGTAGACAGAGGTGATCGAAGGACTCTAGTCACTTAATATAGATAGAAACTGTGCAGAAGCCTACTGAATGGAGAGTGTACCTGTGGTTCAAAGAACTTTAGCAGATACAGGGTCATGCCAATTCTACCCAAGCATTACACCCGTCTATGGAATACTCACCTACTTATGCACCACTTAAAGGAGTACGTAATTCAGGTTGTTTGTTCCTTCTCTAGCCACGCCTGGCTCATAAGAGCCAGTTTCCCTGTTTCCTTGGCATATAGGTTCCCCACCTGGACAGGATGCCAATCCGTCACAGGTGAGCTGCAAGATGCAGGAGGAAAGAGTGAGAGAAAGTTGTGGCAAAAGAGTCAGCAGAAGTTCGCCATTACCTTCTGCTGGAGCCACATGGAGTTTAGGTGTTTCGCTCATAAACACACACATCACCCGGTCTGAGATTTGAACCCGCGATCCCTCGATCGCGAGTCTGCTACTCTAACCACTAGGCCATGTGCCTCCACGGTGATCAAACAAGTGAATCCTTACCTTTGACAGCAACCAAGATCTAATCACTTACTTGACTTTGATATTCAAATTAAAACCATGCATAGTAATTACATAGTAAAACCTAGTAATTAAGTAATTATGTTCCAAATGCCAGCTTAATAATGAAAACAAATTAATTACTTAACAACATCTCTCCCAAATCGTAGATTATTCCCAGAAAATTAACAACACAAAGCAGTAAATACATATTGTATGTTTTGTAAGATGCGTTTCATGATGGGGAAATGCAGAATAAATGGAAAATTACAAAGGAACAGGACCAATATTTGGTCATCATGATCATCATCATAATCTTCATTTAACATCTGCTTTCCATGTTGGCATGGGTTGGACAGATCATCACAGTCTGACTCATTTCTTATTGGAAGCCACTGCTTCAATAGACTGGTACTCATGCATGTCACTTCGCCTGGTTTCTTTGGCTGGATGCCTTTCCTATCACCAACCCCTCAATCGCTTTACAGAGTGTATGAGGGGAACATTGTTGTGACTACAAGTTTAGAAAAATTACTATTTTTAAATCTCACATCAAGAGATATGAAGCAACAGGACTTTGTAGTAAAGACTGTTTGCCAACATAACATGGCAGTCCTGGTTTAGGACTAATGTTGCTGTAATTTAGCCCCAGGAGACATCGTCTCCAGCTGGCTATACAACACGATCCGTGTCCTTATATTTTAGAACAAGGGAATCTAACACCCCCATTCAGCTCAAAACAACATCTGTTGCTGAATATCTCTTGTTGTGAGATTTAAAATAGTAATTTTTCTAATTTATAAATCCGTGACTAGTTGTCACTTTGAAAACTATATATTTTGAACAGGAATTTTGCAGCACCACCTCTAGCTGAACAAGTATTCTGTGCTGATGAAAGGAAATAATCTGGAAATCACGATACACATATATTGTTTTTGAGCTGGATGAGGGAGCTACATTCCTTTGTTCGAAAATATAAGTACACAGATCATGTATAGCCAGCTGGAGACGATGCCTCCTGGGGCTAAATTACAGCAACATTCGTCCTAAACCAGGACTGCAATGTTATGTTGGCAAACAATCTTTACTAAAACTTTAAACAGGTTCATAAGTCCTTGTAGAGATGGGATTAATGGGACATCACAACCCTTCACTTGCTCTGCTCGTTTGCCAACCACTTTATATTATGTACTACATGCATTTTTTCTGACAGAAGCACAAGAGGGGTTGTTTTGCTCACTAATAGCTCTAGAAGGAGCAGGGAAGTGGCAGTCAAGGTGGTGCTTTCCACTGTAGCACCTGCATAATTCTCAAAATAATTAATCACTGAAATTTATTAGACAACACTGAAAGCTCTGAGTTTTAGAAAAACAATAGGAGTGGCTGTGTGGTAAGTAGCTTGCTTACCAACCACATGGTTCCGGGTTCAGTCCCACTGCGCAGCACCTTGGGCAAGTGTCTTCTATTGTAGCCTCGGGCCAACCAAACCTTTGAGTGGATTTGGTAGACGGAAACTGAAAGAAGCCCATCATATATATGTGTATGTATATATGTGTGTGTTTGTGTATCTGTGTTTGTCCCCCCAACGTCACTTGACAACCGATGCTGGTGTGTTTATGTCCCCGTAACTTAGAAGTTCGGCAAAAGAGACCAATAGAATAAGTACTAGGCTTACAAAGAATAAGTCCTGGGGTCGATTTGCTCAACTAAAGGTGGTGCTCCAGCATGGCCGCAGTCAAGTGACTGAAAGTGTACGAGAGTATACATTTATATATAGGTGCAGGCATGGCTGTGTGGTAAGAAGTTTGCTTCTTGACCACAAGGACTTGGGTTCATTCTTCTACAATTGTTCAGGGTCAACCAAAGCTTTGTAAGTTGATTTGGTAGACAGAAACTGAAAGAAGGGCAGCGAGCTGGCAGAAACGGTAGCACGCCGGGTGAAATGCTTAGTGGTATTTCGTCTGCCGTTACATTCTGAGTTCAAATTCCACCGAGGTCAACTTTGCCTTTCATCCTTTCGGGGTCGATAAATCAAGTACCAGTTACACACTGGAGTCGATGTAATCGACTTAATCCCTTTGTCTGTCCTTGTTTGTCCTCTCTATGTTTAGCCCCTTATGGGTAGTAAAGAAATAAGAAACTGCAAGAAGCTAGTCATGTGAGTGTGTGTGTGTATGTGTGTGATTTTGTGTTTGTTCCCCACCTCTGCTTGATGATAGGTGTTGGTTTGTTTACATTCCTCTAACTTCGCAATTTGGCAAAGAGAGGCCAACAGAATAGATATTAAGTTTCAAAAACAATAAGTGATTTGCCTGTCTCAACCCTTTGGGGCAGTGCCTCAGCATGGCTGCCGCCAGATGGCCACTACAAGTAGAAGATAATATTGTGAAAAACATCAATTCAGACTGGCAGGAAAAGGGTCCATTTGCCCACGTACAGAATCTCAGTTTATGACTAGGATTTCATTTTAATCTTCAGCTTACAAAAAAAAAGAGTGGGGGTCGGCATTAAAAAACAAACACCAATAATTCTTCAGAAAATGTGTTTCTCGTCACAAAATAAAATTTATTATTAAAAAAAAGATACTAAAATACATGAAATTCAGTAATTGAATCTCAAACTGCTTGATTCGCTACAAGTACAGCCATATTTTATGATAATGTTACAATAGACAACATATTAATGGAAA
>NC_043007.1:1544940-1552440 GCF_006345805.1 Octopus sinensis | reverse complement strand
GTTTAATTACCAATAAACATCAGCTTGGATAACACTTTACTCAACCGACAGAGGAAGGTGACCGATCAAACTGATTATGCAATTAGAATTCTGATTGGTCGAAAGTGTGTTCTTGTCTCAAGCTCTGATTTTTCTACCGAAATTTTAATCTCTTTAACACTTATGAAATGTCAAGCAAACTTTAAAATTTATCATTATCATTTTAGCCGGGAGACCAAATTGATAGTTTGGTAACCAGTGAAAATAAACATTAAAAATCAAAAAGAGAAAATAAACAGCTGCCATTTTAACTTAATGTCTATTGAACAAGAGAGGTGCGAAATTTAAGAAGCGACTTGTTAGAATATACACGTCTGTGTGGAGACATAAACAAGAATAGCAAAAATCTATACCAAAAGAACTAGTAAATCCTACATTACAAGTTTTCTATGAAGAAAACATAAGATTGTTGCATAACTCAACATGAATGTGAAACGACATTAAACATCGAATAAGGTAAATGAAGGTTTTTATAGGAACGCTAAGTCATATTCACTTAGTGAGTTTACATGTGCAAGGACAAATTATGATACTGTCATCAACGTTAGGTGTAGTAAGAACTGGTAGCAGCAATGTTGGCAGTGATAAATTTCATTGTCCTAACGCAGACAAAATGAGTAATAGCTTCCTGGAGGCAAACGCAAGCTAGACGCCTTGAGTGGAGAAAAACTGATCCATTTAAGGAAATTGCTGGGCTCCATTGCGATAGGTAGAAACTCCAAGCTCAATTCATTTCATCATCTTTTTCACAGCAACCACAAACCGGATGTGTCTTTTCACCTCCAAAAATAGAGAGCAGTCACCATATTTCAGCCCATAATGGCTATCTCTGAGGAGCACAGGGTTACATAATCAGACTGTTATCTAACACTCTGTTGAACCCCCAGTGCAAAACCAATTGATAAGACTGGCTGTAATGGTTATATACTACTGTACACTTTGATTATATATATATATAGACACACACACACGCACACACAAACAAACACGTAAATAAATTTAATAAGCAAATGACAAATATGGATGAGACAGGAAAACAGAGGCAAAACTTGCATTTCATTTCGGTTAGAAAGAAGTATGGAATTACCATTTCAATGAGAAGAGCTGACAAGAAGGAAAAGTTTAAAAAGAAGAAAAAAAATTAGTGGAACACCAGATTGTTCCTTCAGGATGAACAATACATAAATTCTTCAAACGTTCCTCCAATAATTGTTTTATGCTCTTAGACAGAAGCAAATTTATAAAATTAGTTCATAGTTGTGTATTTGATGAAACAGCTTCAAGAAGATGCTGTTATCCAAGAAAAGTGATGCTTATGTGTGGATATATAATGTATACTACATGTAGATGTGTGTGTGTGTGTATACATTTGCACCAGTGTAATTATGAGCATAGATATATATTAAATACACACATACACACACACACACACATAGATATACATCTATTTTTGCAGTAGCAGCTTCAAATAAAGCGATTAATTGCTCCTAAGAAAACTATAAAAGAAAAAAAATATTTCAAACTACTTTTCACTTACACAACAACTTGCAAGATGCAAAATCCTGATAATTTTTCAACATAAAACAACTACTGATAAAACATGAGTCTGTATAAAACAAGGGATGTACTTTTGGTTGTGCTCTCATCATACAAGAGTACAAAAAAAAAACTAGTTCTGGCTATTTTATAACAGTAAAAGTTTTGAAAATTCCATCTCATCCTTAATTTATGCACCAAATCCTATTTTTGTCTTTTGGAATGACATTGTGGTTATTGAACAATGGGACTTAAAGATATACCTAAGAACATTATTTACATTTGGCGGATATTTGTCCTCATCTTGTTTGTTGCTAACACAGCATTTCGGCGGCGGTGCTGTTGAGGGTGGCGGCGGTGGGGGGGAGTGGTGGTATGGTGGTGGTGGTGGTGGTTATGTTGGTGGTGGTGGTGTTGATGTGTTCAGTTGGTTTGTTTACTTATTTCACACATCCCTTCTTCCATGTGAGCACAGGTTAGCAGGAGGTATATATATACATATTTCTGCAGCAGTACTGTATGGCCAGATGCACTTACTGTTAACCAGCACTCACCTGTTCTCCAAGAAAGGTTTCTTAAAGCTGTCACCAAGCCAAGATCAGGTGATAATAACAACAAAGAATAAACTTACCTGTCGCAAGAAGCAATTGCATATTGTTTACTCTTAAACTATAGATTCGTTCAGTGAATGAGACAGGTACCCACCACCCAGGTAACTTGATGATAGAATCAATAAGCCCTTTCTTTCTTTGTTTCGTTTCTGCAAACAAATTCTTCCCCACCTTTGACTTTACTGGTGCATATCACTAAAAACCCCTGTCATGCATTTCAAGCATGTAAAAGGCTTTATCAAGATTGTCGTGTTCCTTTTGATGTTAGAAATGGCATTTACCTGTTTCCCAGAGAATAAAGTTGTTGTCAAAGAAAGAAAAATCGAAAAACATCTTCCCCTACTTTCATGATACTGCGATAGGTGGAACTGAACAAAGATGAACACGATTTGAATGGCTGTATATACTTAAACTTGACTCTAAATAGTTGCCAATCTGTTATTTTGGCAAATATAAAAGTTCTTGGCTATTATATAGAGAATAGTTTTATTCTGTCAGATCCTCAAAGATTTCTTCATTCTTTACAAAATGCTGCTATCTCCATTGAATCTTCAATCGCTTCACAGAACTTTACACATGTTTGTGTATAATACAAAATGGCTCCATGAATTCTCAGATACGATCTACCTGTCTCTACAGACGAGGTTAAAAGGACTAGTTGTTGATTGCGTGAGCCAAATTTAAGCCACAATTGTTTCCCACACTGGAAGGACCTTCCGGTCAAGGTTCATCAACTGATGAAGTAACTTAGGTTTATCTCTTTTATTCATCCCTCCAACTCACATCACTTCTGTTGCAACCAGTTTCTTAAATACCAAGGATGTAAGAAATTGCTGTCTTTTCTTTTATTTCCATCTTTAACTTGAAGAAGGTACTCTCTCCAAAATGTTGGACACTCCATTCCCCACAGTAACACAGTAATTACTCTTTCTGTCATTGTTTTCTAACAAAATAATCCGCATAGGTTCATTTAGTGTTTATTATTATTATTATTGTTATTATTATTATTATTATTATTATTCTGTTTGAATTTTGCTTTACATTTGCACAAGCTGGCTCCAAGTCTCACCCAGAGACCTCAAGAGACAACAGGTTGGAAGTTCATGTTGTTGTTATGCCTAGTGTGCCATATATTTGGGTTTTTTTTTTGGTGTTGTACTAGTGAATGGCTAATACATTAAAAAAAAAAAGTTTGTTTTAAACCTTGGGATTACATAGAGAGCATTTTGCGTAGGATATGAGCAGTTCCCATGAGCACTATCTTTTGAATTTCTGCCATTTTGGGGTTTCCTGGTATCTGAGTTAGGTAGCAATTAGCCCCTTTCACTATCATTCCCTTTTATTATTATTATTATTATTATTATTATTATTATTATTAACGGTCTTCTATTAACTACATTAGTCTTTTTTAAACATATTCTAACATATTCTAACAAAATAATGCACATAGGCGCAGGAGTGGCTGTGTGGTAAGTAGCTTGCTAACCAACCACATGGTTCCGGGTTCAGTCCCACTGTGTGGCATCTTGGGCAAGTGTCTTCTGCTATAGCCCCGGGCCGACCAATGCCTTGTGAGTGGATTTGGTTGACGGAAACTGAAAGAAGCCTGTCGTATACATGTATATATATATATATATATATATATTATATATATATATATATATATATATATATATATATATATATATATGTATGTGTGTGTGTGTTTGTGTGTCTGTGTTTGTCCCCCTAGCATTGCTTGACAACCGATGCTGGTGTGTTTATGTCCCCGTCACCTAGCGGTTCGGCAAAAGAGACCGATAGAATAAGTGCTGGGCTTACAAAAGAATAAGTCCCGGGGTCGATTTGCTCGACAAAAGGCGTTGCTCCAGCATGGCCGCAGTCGAATGACTGAAACAAGTAAAAGAGTAAAAGAGTATAGGTTCATTCAGTGTTTATCATTATTATTATTATTATTATTATTATTATTATTATTATTATTATTATTATTATCATTAACGGTCTTCTATTAATTACATTAGTCTTCTTAAATATATTTCGTTGTAGTGATTCTATTACATATCCAGTGTGTTATATTTCAGCATTTTAAATGAAATAAAAACCTTTCTACTTGAAGACTCTAGGGGAATCTTGTATCAATAGTAAGCCATTTATTAAATGGAAAATTCATAAACATTATGAATGTATTCTAGACGTTTAATATGTTGTCAAGTGTTCAAAGACGAACCGAAAAGCATCAATTCTAAAATAATCCATATTCAAAGTCATCGTAACTAAAGTTAACCAGTTATCTAGATCACAATGTTGATATCTTCTCAATTAATTTGTCTTGTACCAGGGGAAAATGAAAAACAAAACACTACAACCATCAAACAAATATCTATTAAGAAGAAAGCAGCAGAGGCAAGATGGACAGTGTTATTAATCTGTGAAGGTGGTTATTAAAAACATAACACTAAATTATAGTAAAACTAAGGAAATAACTTTATGGAATATTAGTTCTTTATATTGGTAATGATGATGAGGAGAAGGATGATGCATTATTTATGAGCAGATAAGAAATCATGTCTTAGAATTCACTAAGATAATAATTTTGAAAAATAAATACGATATGATAGACTGATATATATACATGTGTTTTTGGCATAAATGAACACCCACACAAGTATTCAAATCATTGAAATTCTTACCAAAAGGCAGAGGAGAACTACCACAGTAATAAGCACTAGCAGTAATTAATGATCATCATCGTTTAACATCTAATTTCCATGCTGTCATGGTTTGGGTGGTTCCACAGGCCCTGATGAGTTGGTGCCCCACATAATGTACTAATGTCTACTTTGGTACAGTTTCTATGACTAGATGCCCTTGCTAATGCCAGCCACTTAACTGAGTGGATTGGGATGCATTTTTTTCATAGTACCAACACAAGTAATAATCACATGATATCTAAAGGGCTAGGGTCCTACAGCGGCCACTATAACACTAATCATTATGATAAAATGAAAGAATTGCCTCTTCATCAAGATGTCACCTAAAACGTACACAATTATCACAATAACATGTATATATAATGCTGTACATATATACGACGGGCTTCTTTCGGTTTCCTTCTACCAAATCCACTCACAAGGCTTTAGTCAGCCTGAGGCTATAGTAGAAGACATTTCAACATGTGATCTTTTGAGCACCACCAGCAAAAATATTTTTTTCCTCTGTCTTCCCTTCTCGGGATCTTTCCTTCTCCTTGTTTCCGACGAAGAGCTCCGCTCGAAACGTTAAACCCTCCTTCCCTTCTTTCCTGAGCGTCAAATAATACTTTAATTGTTCCACGTCCTCGCGTTGGTGTGTTTTTTTCTGTATTTTCTTGTTTAGATTAACTATATATATACATATAAATGTGTGTGTCTGTCTGTGTGTGTGTGTGTGTGTGTTTAAAAGATGCATTTCATCCATCAAATAGAAATACATCAAAATGCAAAAAAGGAAAGATTATAAGTTGAGATTTTTCAATGGTTATTTTACATTTTCTTTAAACAGAGATGTCATTCGGGGGATAAAAAAATATTCCTTAGTATATCATCACTCCTTACAACGGCAATTTAAAAGCTTCTTTTACATAAATCTCATAATTCTTTCATGTTCACAAATCATCCTTACCACTTCCTTTTTCTCTCTTCAGCGTCCCCCAGCCCCTCTGCACCTCACGTAATTTAATTCCCTTCAGCAATTCATAACAAGCTTCCCTGTCTTCTCATTTTTCAGGCCATTCACTTTGTTATAACAGAGTAGAATATAACAGACAACCGATATTCTCTTCACAAAGGAAATCTGTCTGTAACCGAAAGCATCATTGAATGAAGACCTATTCAGTATCCTTAACCACTTTTTTTTGCCTGGAATTAATTAGGTTGCCTAAGTAACATCCTCGTACAGAACCAAGTACCACCCCTTAGAACAAGAACATGTTCCACCCAAATGCAGAAAAGTAAAATCAATCACTTGAATTTACTCAAAAGACATTTTTCTCCATATCCCAAATACGTGTCTCCTTCTTGCTCACTACCATCATCATCACCATAGGAATCCCTATTTTATATTATTGTTCTTTTGTTGTTGCTGTTGCTGTTGTTGTTGTTGTTGCTCTGACACAAACCCAATTAAACCACATCATAACCTTCATTATTCACCATCCTCATTATTCCTGTGTTTCTATCAAAACCACAGGCAACATGATTCTAAGCAATTCATAGAGTCTCAGACACAACATCTACCAAACTTCTTTGCGCCAAACTCATAGTTAAAAATGTATTGTTTTCAAGGCAAGAATATCATATTAACTATGATTTTGGACAGGGAAATTCTTAACCACACAGCCATGCCTGCATATTGCCAGTGGCTATATGCTGTCATTTATGATACATTTTTTCTCTTCTTTATTCCATTTAATTATTTCTGAACTGAAATTACCCGGAAAGAATTATCGCTCTTACACACAAAAGTATATCACACCGTTTAGTAATTCTCTCAAGTGTCTCTTAACACGTATTATAACAACTCCTATAGTATTAGTCACGGAAAATAAGTTTAAAGCCATGAAACCGCAAATGTGGTGAATCACTTCGAAATCTAAAGCAAAAACACACATACCAACCACAAATTCTGAACTGGGGAGTGTTTCACAACAACTCTAACATTTAAAGCAATTCAAATAATTTGGTAAAAGTGGAGAGAATTTCAGTGCAATTCTAAAGAAATGGGAAATGTAAAAAAAACACAATTCTTTATAAGAAATAACAAAATGAAAACAAAATCTTGTTTACTAACAATATTTTCTTTTCGTTATTAGTACTGCTGTGGTGGCAAACACAGGAAATCCATAATTTTTGCTGACTCGAATACATCATTACATCTTACAATTAATATCATTTTTTTTTTTCCATGTTGTTTCCAATTAAATTCAAACTTCTAAATTAATTGTTTTTGATTCGTTTTTCTCTTAAAATACACATGCTTTTAAACAGAAAGTATTGCTGACTCTTATACATGAGTACATATTAATGATTCCGTAATGCTGTCTCTAATCAAATGCAAGTTTTTTCTGGTTTCGCTTCTTTTTCATTTTCTATCAATCTTAATAATGCACAAGCTTTTTACCCCTTGGCATCTAAACCAGGCATACCCAACTGAAATATCATACCTGTTCTACGTTCAAACCAGCCAGATCTGGACTCTCTCACCTACTCTACAATATCATTCTAAAACTTTACAATCACATTATCAATCTTAAAGATAATGCATAATTAATTCAAAA
>NC_043007.1:1532440-1542440 GCF_006345805.1 Octopus sinensis | reverse complement strand
TATATAAAGGGACCTCTTTCAGTTTTCATCTATCAAATTGATAACCAGCCAATGATTACAGTGGAAAACATTTGACCAAGATGCCACATGGATGGCTTGTAAAGTGACCTACACAGCAAAGCCTGCTACTACTATCATCACCATCGTAATTTCAATTTCAGATTTTCCATGCATGAATGGGTCAGACAGAATTCTGGTGATGCAGATTTTCTACAGCTGGATGCTCTTCCTGTCACCAATCCCCACCTGTTTCCTAGTAAGCTAGTATTCCCCCATCACCGGACATGTTTTCACAGAAGTTTAGAAGAGAAGGGCACCACTTCCAAGATAGTAACATTTGCTTACAACTACCATGGGCTGCCAAGGCAAGGACTAACACACACATGCATGCACACACACACATACACACAGACATACACACAGAGATACTCAATAGGCTTCTTTCAGTTTCCATTGACCAAATCCACTTACAAGACATTAGTTGGGTCAAGGCTATAGTTGGTCCAAGACTATAGAAGACCCTTGTTCAGAGGACCATGCAGTGGGATTGAACCTGGAACCATGAGCTTGGAAGGCAAACGTCTTATGACAACAAAAATTTTTTTCTAAAATTCAACTGAGAGGACAATTGGAGTCAATGGGAATAAGTATGTCACATTCATTTTGAATGTACAAAGAGGGAAATTTATTTAAGCTTTTTTTTTTGTCTTGCAAGTACTTGGTGACTCTGTCAGTGCAGGTGCCACTTAAAAGCCCCCAGGCCACACTGTTAAGTGGTTCGTGTTCAGAAGGGCATCCAGCTATAAAAACCTTGCCAAAACTGACCTCACTTGTGCTTGTGCCATGTAATTCATTTAAACTATTTTTTTTGTTTTGCAAGTACTTGGTGACCCTGACAGTGCAGGTGCCACTTAAAAGCGCCCAGTCCACACTGTAAAGTGGTTGGTGTTCGGAAGGGCATCCAGCTGTAAAAACCTTGCCAAAACTGACCTCACTTGTGTTTGTACCACGTAAAAAGCACTAAGTCTACTCTGCTGAGCAGTTGGTGATAGGAAGGGCATCCAGCTGTAAAAATCCTGCTAAAACAGTCACAGACTTTCTGGCGCAGGCTTTAGCCTGGTCAGCTCCTGTCAAACCATTCCACCCATGCCAGCAGCTGTTCAAGAATTTGGACCTGGAGATTTCCATTTCCAGCGACTTCGAGAGCCACCTCCCAATGGTGTCGGGCATCAACAAAGATGCCCTCGACTACAACAAGACAACCAAAGTTTTTTTTCTTCCAAGGTCTGGGGTCTCCCGCCCCTAAGCCCTAGACCATCACCTAATCACCCTTACCCGTCTTGTTGCTTAAGAACAACAACAACAACCCATGCCAGCATGGAAGGCGAACATCAAACAATGATGATGATAAATTGTAATTAATACACACACACACACACACACACATACACACACACACACACACACACACACACACACACAGACAAATATTTAATTTCATAATAGAATTATCAGGTCTAGACTATATATCACTCCAAGGAAACTACCTTTTGGGCACCAGACTTCATGAAACTTCATACAAAATATGCACGTATGCACACACATATATGCACAACTGCAGCTGTTACGACATGCACAGGCATGCACAATTTATTTTTCTTTATGAGATGAAAATAATCACACACAAACATTAATATTTCATCCAATTCCTAGCTGCAGGTCAATTTTGATGAAGAAAAGAATAACACTTCGTTGAGTTGATGCCAAAGCAGTTAATTGAATTCACAACAGTGCATTACAGGCGCAGCTTCCTCGGAACAAGTATTAAATTAGCAGCGTCTACAACACTGCACTGATACCACATCATGCGAGGATTATCAGGTTAGATTGTCTGGTACCATGTGTTGCTTGTCGTTTTTTGTTTGTTTTTGTCTTTTAATAAAGCATTTACAATTTTAAACTTTTTTTTTTTTAATTTTTGTTAACGGACATGCTCCAGCAGTTGCTTTCATTATTAGCACAGACACACGGTGGCATGGCGAAAGGCCAGAAGAGACAGCTTCGGACTGGCAATGGATTTTCTGTACATATTTATTTATCTCACTTGTTGTTCAATCAATGCTTGATCAGTATTTTTCCATTTCTGTTTACATCCGACAGAGAATGTTTTCGTGCCAGCCTACGAAATGAAATTTCAATGTCTATACAATTGCTTTCATTTCAATATCCTTCATAAAGATACCAAACTTTGGCATGCACTTTACAAGTTCAGTAGTTCACCAAAATTAAAGTATGTACAGTGCAGAAGAATAGTCGACTGCTGTAGAAGACATAAAAAAGCCCGATTTAATTGAAGAATGCTTCCAACTGTGTCACTGCTACAAGAGAAGAAAATAAATTGCACAAGAAATATGATTATTGAAGACACAAAGCAGAACGGAATGGAAGCTAAAACTGAGGGTAAGGCAAAAATGCCATGCAATATTTAACTGTGACTATGAACTGAAGTCCTGCAAGGACTGACTTGGTTTTTTTTTTAATTTCTTTCAGGTTGATAAAATAAGTAGCAGTAAAGGTGAGTAAGAGGAAGGGGATCAGGCCACAAAACATTGCCTCAGTAATATATTCATCTAACTTTACCTAGATGATTTTATGGGAAAATGGACAGACGGACGGACTGCCTGACTCACTCACTCACTTACTCACTCACTTACTCGTTCACTCTCACTCACACATCCACTCACTCACTCATTCACTGACTGACTCAATCACTCACTCACTGACCCACCCACTCACTCCCTCATTCACTCACTCACCCACTCACTCACTCACTCACCCCTCACTCACTCATTCATTGACTCACTCACTCACTCACTGCCTCACTCACTCACCCACTGCCTCACTCTCACTCATCCACTCACTCACTCATTCACTGACTGACTGACTCACTCACTGACCCACCCACTCACTCCCTCATTCACTCACTCACCCACCAACTCACTCACTCAGTCATCCACTCACTCAGCCACTCATTCACTGAGTGTGTGTGTTATATGCCAGCATGAGAAACAGATATTAAATGATGAAGATGATGATATTTGTATATGTATGTGTATGTATATGCACATAGAGAAGACCATCCCCTCTGGTCACAAATGACCACAGGATGGCACCTAGAAAGTTCTCAGATCAGACTGGAGGCTGGGGCAGTCTCCTGGTTTCCCAGACCCCAGTCGAACCGTCCAACTGATGCCAGCATGGAAAAACGGACGTCAAACGATGATGATGATATCTGCATATATACACATGCACATACACACACACGTGTGTGTGTATATGCATATATACACACGCACATACACACACACACGTGTGTGCATATTCTTTTTCTAGAGTTTGTTGGTGTTAAAGGGTTTAAAACTCCAAATTGTTAAAAGCTCTGATAATGGCAACCCTATAAATATCTGCTAGAAAGCTATAACATTTGTTGTGTTGGTTCGTATTGCTTCTAATAACATCCTTCAGTTCTTATCTCATCATCTTAACTGTCCTATCAACAGCAGCACATCTATTCCCATGGAATCCACAGAGACAAACAATCAAGATATGTAAATCTAAATGGGTTTCTGTTTTTTTTTTTGCTTCTTTTTGCATAATTTTTCTTTTCCTTTTTCTTGTCATTTTGTAAATTTAAAACTCATGGCTTTCAACAGTGTTTCTCTTATCTTTCTTTCCTTTTACCATCTTTCAGCAATATAAAGATGCTGGACACACTACAAGCTTCATTTGCAAAGCATCCTCAACTCTTGATGAAGTTGTGGGGGCAAACAACATAACATACAGCACCCACTGTGTATTTTTAAACTAAGTGGAACCCATCCCTCCCCAATAGTTCCTTCCTGAGACAGAGTTTATTTCCAGTCTGACAGCAGGTGACCTGTCGGTTCTGAAACAGCCTACTTAAAAGATAATAAATTGCCAAGGGAAACTGCTCAGGTACAACAACAATGGTGGCACCAATGCTGGCAATGCCAACAACAACACCACTGCCATCATTATCATCATTTAAAATCCCCTTTTCCATATATGAACAGACAAGCCAGAGGGCTGCACCAGGTTTGGCATGGTCTCTATAACTGGTTGTCCTTCCAAATGCCAACCACTTTACAGAGTGTACTGGATGTTTTTACATGGCACCCGCATCAATGAGGTCCCCACGCACCACAAGATAAGATCCCTTGACTGAGTGGAGTATAGAATGAAGGGATAAGAAACTACGATAAACAGGGAACAGGTGCCTTGCTGGGAAGGTGAATGCATGGCTTGACCACCAAGAGAGAGAGAGATAAGGAGATGTGAGGTCCAGGTTCAAGGTGGAATATGATACAGAATAGTAGAAGAGCAGAAAAGGTGGATGTGTAGATAAGTGCACTGAGAGAAGGTAGGCTGAGTGATGGTTAGAGATAGGGGATGAGTTGTGAACAGAGGATATTAGTTCAGCTTTAAAAAATGACAGCCATCATGGTAGTGCTGCTATATTTAATATATTGAGCACTGAAAATCTTTACATAGCTGGAAATAACTCTACAACAAGGAAGAAGTATTAGTCAATGATATGAACAATAGCTTACACATTTAATACAATATGAGGACTGTTATCTAACTTGTACTGTTTTCAAGACAGACTTTACTTCTGTAATCTGGTAAAAAAAAAAGTAAATGCCATATTTTCTTTAGTTTTACAATTCAAAAGTAAAGAATGGCACCAACTATTTAAAGAGGAGACTTATTCTCTGTTGGAATAGCTTTATGTACATATTTAAATGAAAGCAGCTAAACTTACCAAGATCAATACTGAGAAAAACATGATACAAACACCGAACCGAATCTAATCGTATAACAATTTTTCTATAACTTGACAATCTGAAACTTTATACAATCAATCTTTACGCAGTTTACATATTCTGTGTCTGCATGCCACCAATTCTATGAAAGATCAGACGGAGCAGATTTGCATCCTCTTCTTTTCCCTCACTGAAACCCAGTAAAGTCTACAACAACAACAAAAATATGATTAAATAAAAAAACAAATATTAAGGCGAGTGATCTGAGATTGGTATTTTTTTTTACTTATTCTTCATTCATTTCTTAAATAACCACACACACACACACACAAACATACACACATGCACATACACACACACACACAAACATACACACATACACATACATATACATACATGTGTATGTATACACATACACACACATATATACAGTTATATGTACACACACATACATGCATATATGTATGTATACACATACATATACACACATATATGTACATATATACACAGTTATATGTACACATACACATGCACTCAAACATACATATATGTATACACATACACACATATATATATATATGCACATATATACACAGTTATATCTATACACACACACATACACATATATATACAAGATGTGGAAAGAGATGGTGAAATATGATCTCTGGTTGCTGAGCCTCATGGAGCCATGATGACAAGTGACTAAGACTTCTGGTGATTCCCTGTGCTTGAGAAGATACACCAAGTTCAGTGAAATCATGGCCAGTTCTGGTGGCACATAAAGGACACCCATGCCAGTGAATCATAAAAGGGACCAGTGCCAGTGACAGGTAAAAAGCACCTGTGCTCGTGCCCCATGAAAAGCACCCAAAACACCCTGTAAAGTGGCTGGCATTAGGAAGGGCATTCAGCTGTAGAAACCAAGCCTGAACAGACCGGAGCCTGGTCTTTCATGTGTTTTTCCATGCTACCATGGGTTAAATGAATACATTATTGAGGCATTGTTTTACAGCCAGATACCCTTCCTGCCACTAACTAACCATTATGTGTTTTCCACATAAGAGATCATTTATTCCACACATCTTTGAAGGTGTCAAGCCAGTGGATAATTTACTAATGGGTACATGACAATTCCACAGCTTGTAGCTCAGTGATTTTCAAAGAAGAATAAATGTAAACAAACACACACACACACACATACAGGACAGTTTCTGTCTAACAAATCCATTCACAATATTTTCATCAGTTTGGAGAAATTGCAGATAACACTCGCCCAAAGTGTCACACAGGGGTATCGAACCTGAATCCATGAGCTTCAGAACCAAAGTGATTTTAAGAATAACAACAGAACATTTACTGGTGGAGAGGCTCAATACTTAAGGTAGAGTCAAATTTCTCATAAATGTTGTTTTGACTGCTTGAATGTCTCATGAAGTGATTCTTGAAGTCCTTTGCCAACATGAAATCTAAGATAATTTTCATTGTTGACATATTATTCTTCTGTTTTATTTGTTTCAGCCACTGGTCTACATCCATGTTGGTACAATGTCTGGAATGGTTTGGGCAAACAAATCAACCCCAAGACTTTTTAAACCTACTACTTATTCTTATTTCTTTATTGGCCACAAGGGGCTAAACACAGAGGGGACAAACAAGGACAGACAAAGGAATTAAGTTGATTACTGGTACTCAATTTATTGACCCCCGAAAGTATGAAAGGCAAAGTCGACCTTGGCAGAATTTGAACTCAGAACGTAACTGCAGATGAAATACCGCTAAGCATTTTGCCCAGCATGCTAACGTTTCTGCCAGGTCACCACCTAGTACTTATTCTATCAGTCTCTCTTTTGCCAAACTGCTAAGTTATGGAGGTGTAAACACATCAATACCAATTGGGGGACAAACACAGACGCAAAGACACACATACACACACATATTTATACATACAAGCTTCCTTCAGTTTCTATCAATTAAATCTACTCATAAAGCAACAGAAGAAACTTGCCCAAGGTGCTATGCTGTGGAATTAAATCTGAAACCATGTGGTTGGAAAGCAAACTTCTTAATCACACACACACACACACACACACACACACACACACACACATACTCATACATACACACATGTATATATGAAGGACTTATACAGAATTTCTATTTAACAAATTGACTCACACAGCATTGCTTGGCCCAAAGCTTTAGTAAAAGACTGGCCCCAAAGTGTTACACCTTGGTACTGAACCTAAATCCTAGCAATTGTTAAGCAAGTTTCTTAACCAAACAGCCATGGCTACACCTATTATATATAAAGGAAAACAAACTCAACCGCAAACACAATAAGAATTTGAGGAAGTGAAATCTTTATTTTCATCTATTTTCATCTATCGCAAAACTTCCCGGTTTCTTTCAGTTCATATTTCCTATTCTATTCGAAAAATATAGGATTAGTTACATCATAATGTGGAAAAAAAAAAAAGTCAAACAGAAAAATGTTTCTCAAGTGAATTTAACATATGAGCTTTATTTATTGATCAATGTGAGATCAAAGAAGTTCAAGTGTATTTCAGATATTTCTAGAAATAAAAAAAATACGAAAATAAAAAAAAGAAAGGAGTTGAAATAAGCAAACAAAGAAGTCAAGGAGAAGCCATCAAGCCAAGAAATAACTATAAATTAGAAAAATATGAACAATGATAATTAGTAACCAAGATTATTTGATTAGATTGTTAAACATAATTTTAAAAAAAAATTCTATGCTAGTCATTATATGCTGCCAACTAAGAATAGAATAGCTGTCAAATACACCAACTGTCAACCAAAAATACGTGTTTAGTTTATTCTCAGCAGAGTTATGTACAAGATTAAGAAATAAATTATTAAAAGACAACAACAACAAGTCCTTACCACAGAACGACAACAAGGTCTGATTATCTTGGCACAGGTAAAAAAAAGTATTCCCTCTGAGTTTTCTGTTCAGAGGTTTAAATATTTTATAATTTCTATGGAATAATTAGATGTCACAAATATAACTATATATAGCTGGCAGAAACGTTAGCACACTGGGTGAAATGCGTAGCCGTATTTCGTCTGCCGTCACGTTCTGAGTTCAAATTCCACTGAGGTCGACTTTGCCTTTCATCCTTTCAGGGTCGATAAATTAAGTACCAGTTATGCACTGGGGTCGATGTAATTGACTTAATCTATTTGTCTGTCCTTGTATGTCCCCTCTGTGTTTAGCCCCTTGTGGGTAGTAAAGAAATATATATATATATATATATATATATATATATATATATATATATATATATTTACAGGGTGCGGTGAATATATTGTCGTCTAAGTTATGCAAAAATCAAAATAACACTGGAATCTCATTCTAACAGATATATTTACCAAAATTACATAGAAATATTTTTAAATATTAAAGAGTAACTTCATTCAATAAAATCACCCTTGGCTTCAACCATAGCCTCCAGACAACTTTGGAATCTCCTGCAACTCTTCTGGATGGTCTTCTTGTTTAAGTTGGTGAATGCTGCCATAATCCTTGCCTTCAATTCATCTTTGGTGTTACAACGAATTTTGTTAGTCACTCGCTCAACTACGCCCTGCACATAATAATCGAGGGGGTTGCAATCTGGGGAGTTAGGAGGCCAGATGTTAGAGGTGTTGTGGTCACAGAAATTGTCTGATAGTCATGACTGGGTCCTCCTGCTTGTGTGGCATGGTGCAGAGTGCTGTTGCCAGATATAGGGTCTTCCAGCAGCCACCTTCTTGACCCAGTGTAGCACTACCTCCTCCAGGCACTTGACATAGCCATGTTGAATCTGAGGCCATGTGGAATGAAGAATGGAGGCATAATATCACCAAAACTAGTAATCACTCCAAACACCATGATGTTCACTGGATGTTTGATTTTTATCATTCTCAGTACATGCACCGTCCTCTGATTTAATCCCAAACATTCTGAAATGTTCATATTGGAGGTTCCAGCATGAATACCAAGCAATATAGCATGTCATTTCCAAATTTCTGGCAAAGTGAAATGCATCATGGTGCTGTTTTTCTCACAGACAGTGCCCAACTGACCCTACTATACTGTGTAGTCAACAAAATAAAAAACAAACAATGCACATGCACGAAAGTAAAAATATAAAATGGCAACAATTTACCCATCGCACCTTCTATGTATATGACTATATGCACATGCACATATATATATATATATATATATATATATCGTAGAGAACGAAGAAATATTCTTCTTTCTCTATTCTAGAAATTACTGGTAGTTATACATAAGTAAAACACAATCCTTAAATATGTATATTATATTCTCATAATTGTTTAAAATAAATAAATAGACATAATATAATGTCTAACAATTGATGCATACCATCTCTGGATCCCCTCCATTTCCTTCTTGCCGTATAAACCAAGGGTAAAACCACTTGTTACCCTTACTCATTTATTACACTCAACAGTATAATTGTCATGCAATAACCAACGCTTGTATATCAATAATTGGGTATTCTACCAGCAGTATATTGGATATATACTATCCCTTACTTAGTTGGATTCACAACCTCTAGCTCTCTTTGAATTTTATATATATACTAGCAGTATCGCCCGGTGATGCTCGGGTTTGTTTTGACCCTTTAGAATTTTTGAAAAGTAAAAATTTGGCATTATGTAGTTTGTCATTCTTTTTAAGTGAACATTTTTCTGGTTGAAATACTCCGAAAAATAGCGACAGAGCAGTAAAAAAAATCGTAAAAAATAGGGATTTTCATAGAAAAAAAGCACCTTTTTGATGTAAATAATTTTTGGTCTTAATATGGTCCAATTTGAATTTTATCTTCTACAGAATGAAGAGCAAGCCTTCTTCTATCATACTCTCAATTTTGGTCAACTTGTGCCACAGGGTCTCGGAGGAGATAGTGTTAGTTGAAGGCTACCAAACCTGCCATACACAGACAACTTCAGCTTTATCATCATCATCATCGGTTAGCGTCCGCTTTCCATGCTAGCATGGGTTGGATGGTTCAACTGGGGTCTTGGAAGCCAGAAGGCTGCACCAGGCCCAGTTTGATCTGGCAATGTTTCTACGGCTGGATGCCCTTCCTAACGCCAACCACTTCATGAGTGTAGTGGGT
>NC_043007.1:1489940-1527440 GCF_006345805.1 Octopus sinensis | reverse complement strand
GTGGTTGGCGTTAGGAAGGGCATCCAGCCGTAGAAACACTGCCAGATTTGACTGGGCCTGATGAAGCCTTCTGGCTTCACAGACCCCAGTAGAACCGTCCAACCCATGCTAGCATGGAAAACGGACGCTAAATGATGATGATGATGATGATGATGATATATATATATATATATTTCTATATATCGTCATCATCATCATCGTTTAACGTCCAATTTCCATGCTGGCATGGGTTGGACGGTTTCACTGAGGACTGGTGAGCCAGAAGGATGCACCAGGTTCCAATCTGATCTGGCAGATTTCTACAGATGGATGCCCTTCCTGACACCCATATATATATATATAAAGAAGCACTCCGTCGGTTGCGACGACGAGGGTCCCAGGTGATACGATCAATGGAACAGCCTGCTCATGAAATTAACATACAAGTGACTGAGCAATACACAGACACGAGTACTCTTAACATAGTTTTCAGGGAGATTCAGCATGACACAAAGTGTGACAAGGCTGGCCCTTTGAAATATAGGTACTACTCATTTTTGCCAGCTGAGTGAACTGGAGCAACGTGAAATAAAGTGTCTTGCTCAAGGACACAACATGTCACTGAGAATTGAACTCATGACCTTACGATCTTGAGCGGAATGCCCCTAACCACTGAGCCACATGCCTTCACACACTTACACATATATATACGTGTGTGTGTGTGTGTGTGTGTGAGGGAGGAGAGATAATGTCTTTATAGCAATGTTCATCGTTGACAGATATGAGCTGTGATATTTTGCCAGATGTGTAATTCAAGATCCCACCCCCCACCCTGATACCATGTCACTTACTTCTGCTTCATAGTTTCCTTTTTGTCTTGTTGTTTGTGTGCTTCTTGCTGTTTTTAACAGCTTATCAGTTTCTGTAAGCTTTTATTTCATTAATCCAAACAGATTATTGAGATTTCATTGTTAGTACTTTCAAAGAAAACAAAAAAAAAAAACAAAACAAGTTCTAGATATTTCTATCTGCAATAGTTTTATGCTTCGAAGGCTTCCGCCCGTCCCCCTTCCATTCATTTCCTAGAAATGATTTGATTTTCTTGACTAATACTGAAATGTCTATAGAAAGTCATGCTTTAGCTTTACAGACAAAGAAAACCACAGGTTTATCATTAACACCTTGTCAATATACTCTGCTTTATTCCGCTCTCATTATGGATGTTTTTTTTGGGGGGGGGGTCTTTTGGAGGATTTTTTCTTAATGTTTGTCATGTGACGTCGTATCACACATTTATTAAAAGAAACGTTCTGTCAAATTTCCAGTGGACATAAGCGTATCTATGTGCATGTATGTATGTATATATGTATGTATGTATACATGTGTGTGAGTATGTATATGTATATGCATATGTATATGTTTTATATATATATATATATATATATAAAACATATACATATAGTATATGTGTGTGTACATATATTTATGTATATATGTGAGCATGTGTGTATATATATATATATATATATATGTATATATATATATATATATATATATATATGATGTATAATCCATGTGAGTGGATCTGGTAGATAGAAACTGAAAGAATCCCATAGTATGTACATATGTGTCTGTGTGTGTTCGTGTGTACCTTTGCCTTGACTTCGTTTGGTGGTTATAAAAATAAGCATCACTATCATGCAAGCAGTTACCATTATTTAACATCCATTGTCCATGCTGGCATGGGTTGGATGGTTTGACCAAGGCTAGCAAGCTGGAAAGGTTACACCAGACCCCAGTCTGATTTGGAATGGTTTTCTATGGCTGGATGCCCTTCCAAATGCCAACCACTACAAGAGTGTAATGGGTGCTTTTGTGTGCCACTGGCATGGGTGCCATTTGTGTGACACTGGTACCTGCCATGATTGTGGTTTTACTTGGTCTGATGGGTCTTCTGTGAAAAACATGTCTGGCCAAGCAGGAATATTACCTTGCTTGGAAACAGGTGAGGGTCAGCAACAGTAAAGGCTCCCAACCATAAAGAAATCTGCCTCAACAAATTGTACCTGACCATGCATCATCATCATCATCATCATTTAACGTCCGCTTCCCATGCTGGCATGGGTTGGACGATTTGACTGCGGTCTGGAGAGCCAGCGGCTGCACCAGGCACCAATCTGATCTGGCAATGTTACCACAGCTGGATGCCTTTCCTAATGCCAACCACTCCAAGAGTGTAGTGGGTGTTTTTTACATGCCACCAGCACGGGGACCTGTCTGGCGGCACTGGCATCGATCACATTCAGATAGTGCTTTTTACATGCCACCAGCACGGGGGCCAGTCAGGGGTTACTGGCATGATATACAAATAGACTAAGTGATAATGGTAACGATGATGAACTTAATGAATGCTCTTTAGCTGCTTTACGTTCCCAATCTATCAAAAACAATTATCACGATAATTAAATTCTTCAATTCTGATTTTGCACATTTGTGAAAGGATTTTGAGAATGTGAAGCAAGGGGAATGGTGAAGATTACAACTGAATATCGATAAGATCTAATTAGAATCAAAACAAGAAAACACAGGGGAATATTTTGTGACAAAATGGAATACATAAATTTATCAGCAGACATTAATGTTTGTCTTAAGAGTCAAAGAATTACAGAATCAGGGTAGAAAGAAATAAATATTAAGATGTCAGTGAGTTTGAGAAATTAATCAGAAGCACCAAAGAATTATTCCAAAAAATAGAATCAATTTGACTAATATCAAAATGCTGCACTGGAAAACAAGTAAGGAAAATACTGTGTGAGTCTAGTGCAGTGCTTTTCAAGGTGGGGCCAGACCACCACTCTCGAATGGAGAACACTGGAAAGTTTTATATGACTAATGAGCACAACGGAAGTGGTAGTGTGTGGGGGAGGGGGAGGGGAGGTGCAGCCTTTTCGTCTTTGTTTCTTATCCTCCTCATTGTTGTCATCATCATCATCATCATTGTCATTGTCATCATCACCATCACCACTACCATCATCAACAACAACAAAGGATGGCAGGACGCAGCGACACAGATCAATGCAGACTCTGTAAGAAGGAGGTGGAATCTGCAGAACATCTCTGGCTGAGATGTCCGGCCCTGATGGTGGAATGCCATACCCGCCAACTAGGGGCTACAATGGATGAGATGATTCGTCTCCCTTCCGTGGTTCTAGCGCTTCTGAAAGTTATCCTCCAGGAGGAATAGGATGTTGAGGTGTTTATACCTTTCCAAAATATAGTAGTTTAGGTAAATAGCCTATTCTCACCTGTAGCTGTGAATGTTGGGTAATGATTGAAAGAGTACAATTGTGAATACAAGTGACCAAGATGAGGTTTCTTCAAAGGGTCTCTGGAGTAATGTTACTCAACACGGTGCATAGCTCAGAGCTCAGGGAGTCTCTCCAGATCAAGCCAGTGCTTCTCCACATTGAGAGGTCACTGATCACAACAGACATGATTAGAATTTTGTAGGAAAGAATCACAAAGCAGACTCTTCAAGACTTAAGAGTAAACCAAGAACAAGATGTTTGCTTAATACCCAGAGTTTCGGTCAGTCACACCTTGAGAATCCAGCCAGAAAAATCTGATGACATCTGCTTTCAATGAGACCCAGTAGAGAGGGCACCTGGGAATTCTACCCCAATGACAATCCCAGGAATAGTCGACAGAGAAATTGGATTGGTGGATGGATAAGTAAATGGCTGCAAAGCTACCAACTTCCAATGCATTCCAAAACGCCACAATGTTTTTGGCCCAAATTGTAATGTCTCCAGGCAAATGACAAATTCCATTAAAACAACATTTTTTTTTAAAGTGAAACCAATTTCGAAAACTTTCAACCATAATTCCTTCAAAAGCAAAAAGCTATAAAATGGTAAATTCATACAGCAATACAGAAAGTTATAATGTAGCAACAAGGAAGCACCATAAAAATGTGCTTCAAACAGGAATTCAGCAATGGATATATATTGAAAATCATGATAGACTAGGAGAGAGAGAGAGAAAGAGGAAATCAAAGAACAATGGACATAGACAGGCACACCATGTAGTTGTGGATATGGTGTAATTATTTTATACATATTGCGTCTAAGTTTGTTTAAACATGAAACAGAGATTTCCAAAAATGCCATGAGAAGAGAATGTTAACATTTAATCCTATCTTTATGATAGATTCAAGTAAATGTGTGTACCCTATCTGGCAATCTGTTCAAACAACAAGATGGAGGAAGTTGGGATTTTCAGTTGAAGAAAAGAAAAGGGGAAAAAAGGGAGAACAAAAAAATAGGTGTGAAAAGAAACTTTTACAGTAATTGCCAATGAAAACACTAGAGCTCAGCAATATATTATGACAGACAACAACGAATGGAGAATAATATCTATAGTGAGATAGATGGGAACATATATATATATGTATGTATATATATATATATATATATATAAAATATTATTAGAGACAAAACCACTATTTTGCAAAACAAACAAGGAAAGACTTAATCAATACATAAATATTAATATTGATTAAGTCTTTCCTTGTTTGTTTTGCAAAATAGTGGTTTTGTCTCTAATAATATTTTATAATATTTTACTATAAAATTGGATTTAATCCTAAATCTGATTTTTTCCCTGTAAATTTGGATTTATTCCCTAATATTTATTATATATATATATATATATATATATATATATATAGATATATATATATAGATATATATATAAATAAATATATATATATATATATATATATATATATATATATATATATAGATATATATATAAATAAATATATATATATATATATATAAATATATGTATAAATATATATATTTATATATACAGATTTATATACATGTATATATATACTCACACATATACAGATGTGTGTGTATATATATATGTTTGTATACACACACCTACACAAACACGATATATATATATGTGTGTGTGTATGCATGTATATGTGTATATATATATATATATATATATGTGTGGGGTGTGTGTGTGTATGTATGTACGTATGTATGCATGCATGTATGTGTATATATATATAAATGTGTGGGTGTGTGTGTGCATGTATGTATGTATGTATGTATGTATGTATGTATGCATGTATGTGTGTATATATATATGTGTGTGTGTGTGTGTGTATATGTGTGTGTGTGTGTGTGTGTATATATATATATATGAGAAAATAAAGATTCATATCTAGAGAACAGGTAATTCAGAGATTCTGGATGAACTCACATACAAACAAACTTTATTACAGCGAACATAAATCAAAATATTTGCAAACTTTCTTATTTTATCTTAACTCTGAGTATTTTATCGGTGATTTGCGGTTTTTTTTGGCTTCTGTTTGTTTCACGTTTTTTCCTTTATTTTTTTTTATTTTTTCTTTAAGTCTTGGTGATTACATACGAAAGATTGAGATAGTTTTTATATGCCGTTACCTAATCTGCAAGAAATGACAACCAAATTTAAATCAATTACCACCCAGGTATATTTTTATAAACAACGAACGTAAGATATCACAGACCTACAGGATCTTAAAATACAGGATGATTGGGATTAAAAGGTTGTTGATCAGAAGCCAATTTGATTACAACAGACTTGGAACTAAACGAAGACAATGGATTTTGGGAAATTTCTTTAAAAAAAGTATTATTCCAAACAACATGTTTTACATTTGAACAAAAATGAAAACACCTAAATTATATTTAATGTTTATTTTTTTTATTCTGACAAATATAATTATACGTCAAATCTGTTTTCATGACTATGTCATTATAGTATGGATGTATGTATATATATATGTATACACATACATACACATACACAAATGCATATATCTTTATACATACATGCACATACATATCATCATCATTTAACATCCGGTATCTATGCTGGCATATACATACATATATACTCATATGCATACATACACATATACATACACATCATCATTTAACGTCTACTTTCCATGCTAGCATGGGTTTGGACGATTTGACTGAGGACTGGCAAACCAGATGGCTGCACCACACTCAAGTCTTGATCTGGCAGAGTTTCTACAGCTGGATGCCCTTCCTAATGCCAACCACTCCGAGAGTGGAGTGGGTGCTTTTATGTGCCACTGGCACAAGGGCCAGTTTCGTGGTACTGGCAATGGCCACTCTCAAAATGGTGTTTGTTACGTGCCACCTGCACAGGAGTCAGTCCAGCGGCACAGGCAACGACCTCACTCGAAAGCTTTGTTCACGTGCCACCGGCACAATTGCCAGTGAGGCAATGCTGGTAATGATCACGCTCAAATGGTGCTTTTTACGTCCCCACCGGCACGGAAGCCAGACAGCTGCTCTGGCAGTGATCCCGCTCGGATGGAGCTGTTAGTGCTCCACTGGCACGGGTGCCACTCATCGAATCTGGTTCAATTTCGATTTCACTTGCCCCAACAGGTCTTTGCATACATACATATATATCATATACACATATACAGAATATGTACACACACACACACATACATACATACACGTAGAAGGGATAGACCTAAGATGACATGAGACAAAGTGGTAAGAAAGGACCTTCAGATGCTGGGTCTCACTGGGGAGATCGCAAGGGATTGGGAGATGTGGTCATCTGTAGCACTTAAGAAGACACATCGAGCTAAGTCAAACCACAGCCATCCATACATACATGCTTACCCTTTGCAGGTGCCAGGGCCACATAAAGTGCACTCGTGCTGGTACTGAGTGAGAGCATCTGTGCTGGTGGCATGTACAGGGCACCCAGCACACTCTGTGAAGTGGTTGGCATCTGTAAAGAGTGAGGTTGTAAGGACACTTTAGTTCTGCTGAGAACATGACACCCTCCAGTGCTGCTGCCACAAGAAAGGCAACCCATATACGCTTTAACGTGGTTCGTATAAGGAAGGGCACCCAGCAATAGAAAGCAAACCAAAAATGAAATGTGGGCAAGATAAGATTTCCAACCCATCCAGATAAGTAGTATCACTTGAATACATAGTGACTGTAGCCATGGAAACCAGCTTCAATCCATGGTAACATAAAAAGCAGATGTAAAAAAAAAATGATGATGACGATGATGATGATAATAATGATGATGAAGTGTGGGTAAGCATGTGTGTGTATGTACTTGTGTGTGCTTATGTATGCCTGTGTGTGCTTATGTCATCCCCCTCCACACACACACACACATCTCCCATACTTTTCCTTGCATAAAGCTGCCTCTCTCAGCATCCATAGCCTCGCAAGCTGCATGGTGACCTCATTAGTGGCACAACAAATGCTGGTAATAAGGACAGCATCCAGCCAGAGAACCCATGCTAAAGAAGTCTGGAGCATAATGCAAGCCTTGGGCCCATCAGATCCTATCAAACAATCTGATCCATGCCAATATAGAACATAGGCATTAAAGGATAGCTGTGTGGTAAGTAGCTTGCTAACCAACCACATGGTTCCTGGTTCAGTCCCACTGCGTGGCACCTTGGGCAAATTCTTCTACTATAGCCTTGGGCTGACCAAAGCCTTGTAAGTGGATTTGGTAGACGGAAACTGAAAGAAACATTGTATATATATATATATATATATATATATATATATATATATATATATACAGATATATGTATGTATTGTATGGCTGCAGTCAAATAACAGAAACAAGTACAAGAAAGAATAAAAGAATATTATTTACGCATGTGTGTTTACATGTGCAACAGAAGCTACATGAACGCTTGTACACATGCAGCTTATATGTTAGCTTGTGCATATACATTCGTATAAACTTGTGTAAAAGTCAAAAGCTTTCAGACTGAATTTTCTGGCAAAATTTTAGTGGTGAACTTATTACATGAGTACAAAATTCGGTATATAATCCTGATAGCCAAGCCAGTAGTAGCACTTCAAAAGCTCTTTAAAAAGTTCAAAATGGAAAATAAATCAATGTAATATTCTAATGTAAACCAATAATTATCCATCAATAACTACATGTCCTACTAAGTATATTATGGCCCTGTAGCACTTATGAATATTTCTACTTGACGTTTTATTTCATAGCCATAGTACTGCATCACTTACCTGCATTAAGTCATACCTATTATATGCTACAGTTTGTCAGAGCTAAATTACACAGTGAATGATAATGAATTCGTAAGCTAATTAAAACAATATATATATTTATGCACAACACAGTCTAAATCAGAAGAACTGGTATAATTTTGGAGATTACTCTATGCTATAAACATGTTGAGTAAAAAAGGAAAGTCTCAAGACAATCAGATACCGTCGTAGTTCCGACCATAAACGATGCCGACTGGCGCTCCACCGGTGTCTGCTTCGATGACCCGGCGAGGAGGCTGCACGGGAAACCATAGTCGGTTCCGGGGAAGTGGGGTATGGTTGCAAAACAGAAACTTAAGGGAATTGACGGAAGGGCACCACCAGGAGAGGAGCCTGCGGCTAAATTTGACTCAACACGGGAAAACTCACCCGGTCCGGACACCGGTAGGATTGACAGATCAATAGCTCTTTCTTGATTCGGTGGGTGGTGGTGCATGGCTGTTTTTAGGTGGTGGAGCGATCCGTCTGGTTGATTCCAATTCCAATAACAGACTGTTTCATTGCTTGTTGACCACTACTCAGAAAAGACATACCTAGCTTCTTTCCTGAATCAATAGCAGAGGTCAGCTAATATAAAGCAACCAAAAGTTAGGCTGACACAATAGTGGATAACCCAATTTAGCACAGTAATTATGGCCATTGATATTCTAACTGTATACAGATGATTAGAAACCCTAAAGTTTACTAATGAAAGTTATGGAATTTCAGAAGATTTGACAATGTAATTTGCTAATAAGGTTTCCCTTTCAGAAAAGATATATTTTCATTGGTAATGAAATGCATCTCACATGACACAACTGAATAATTTCCGAACAAACTCTCCTGGTTTGTTTGGCTTTTTTCCACACACATTCTCAGAGCTAACTTATCATAAGGGGCATTCACCAGAAACTTGAGCCATATAATATGAGGCCATCTCATGTTTTCCTCTTTCGATATATAAGAACACACAAACAGAGTGCTAATTACTTGTTCTTTGTTTTGCAATGTAAATCACACTGCATAATTATATATAAATGTGTGCGCGCACGTGTGTGTGTGTGTGTGTGTGTGCATGTGCGTACATGCGTGCGAGTGTGTGCGTTTGTATGGAAAGACTTGAATCAAAAGCTCCACTGACACAGAGGAGTTTCCGATGATTTAGTGAAGTCAGAATTTCTTTGCTAAAATATAAAATCTGTAAAATTATATATATATGTGTGTGTGTGTGTGTGTGTATTATGTGTGTGTGTGTATATATATATATATATATATATATATATATATATGTATATATACATGTACATATATATATTATATATATTAAATTAAAAAGCACCCACTACACTCGCGGAGTGGTTGGCGTTAGGAAGGGCATCCAGCTGTAGAAACACTGCCAGACCAGACTGGAGCCTGGGGCAGCCCCTGGCTCCCCAGACCCCGGTCGAACCGTCCAACCCGTGCTAGCGCGGAAAACGGACGTTAAACGATGATGATGATGATGATGATATTATGCATTATGTAATATATATATATATATATATATATATATATATATATATATATATATATATATATATTATATATATATATATATATATATTATATTATATTATATTATATTATATATATATATATATATATTTTACATTATATATATTGTATATTATATATAATACATATTATATATATGTATGTATGACATGGAGTGGCAACATTTGAATGCTAAAAAATTGTGACCAGCGATGTGTAGCAACATCTGAAAGCCTGGTCTGTCATGTGATCATGATATATATATATATACATATATGAATACACACACACACACACAAACATACATACATACAAACAGTGTTAAATTGATAACTGATAGCAACTAAAACTATGTTCATTAGATATATGTTAAATTAATGAACAATTAACACTATTTTGTGAAAATCCCCTCCCTCAGGTTAAATTTACTGAATATATTCTGAACCAAAAAGAAAAAAAAAAGAAGAAAAATCTCAAATGAGAATCATTATTAAAAAAGAAAGAACAACATTTGTTAATTAGTCATTTTGTATTTAATACCTAACTTAAATGAATAACTAACTAATGATGGTGGTGGTGGTGGTGGTGAACACATTGATACAGGAATATATAACCTGCAGAACTGAAGAATATTATCAGAAAGATTTGGAAATAAATGAAAAGCAACAGAGAAAACGAAAATTTAAATATAATTTTCAAATAAAGTAAATATGGTGAGTAGAAAACAAATTTAATATTCTTTTCAATGCTCGATTCCAAAATGAAAAACACAATGTGTAATTGAATTTTCTGACGCTTTGTGGTTACTGGGTTTTTATTTTTTTTTTTTTTTTTTTTTTGTTTTGTGCTATTGTTTTTATGCAGTCTGTTGGAATGTCGAATACCATTTCAGTTTGCACTTTCCTTTTAGGAAAATTCACTAAACTCCAACTAGCTTTCATCTTCCTCATCAGAAAGTTATTACCATCTTTGGCAGTTATCATATTTTAATAATCATCACGTTTTTTTTTTGTTTTTTTTAAATTTTTACAATCGTTAAATCATTATAATTTACATCTGTAAATCATCGTAATTATTTTTTTTATTTTACATTAAGTAAATGCTGTGCTCTTTCTCCTTTATATACATATATATATATATATATATATATATATATATATATACAGATATATATGTGTATATATATATATATATATATATATATATATATACACACACAGATATACATGTATATATACATACACACACACACACACACACATATATATATATATACACACACACACACACACACACACACATATATATATACACACACATATATATATTCTTAGTTCTTCCCATGAATTACCATGCTATTTCATTTCATTCTACTTTCAAATGTCTTACTATAGCCTCATGCGGGGTTATTCTTTGTTCCGACATGGATGTATGATGTAAAGAGAAGACTACTCCATGCTGTTAAACATCTGCTTTGATCTGGCGGTGGTAGTGGTGGTGATGGAAGAAACTTTGTGGTAGAAGCTACAACGGTAACATCAAACAAGAATATATATAAAAGGAAAAACTTAAATAAACTTACTGTGAACTTTCAAAGAGTCTTGACAACATGGCTGAAAGAACGGGTAAATCTGCCATGATGGCTGTCGTGATAACAGCATTCGAAACATCATTGATCTGCTGTCCAGCTTTTAAACTGCCACCAGTTGATGGTTTTAACCCCAAAATCCATACTAAATGCTAGAGAAAAAGAAATGTGCGAAAAAGAGAAAAAGAAGATCCTTAGACATTATGCAAATATGAGGTTTTTCAAATGTGTGGCTTTAGGAGTATGATTTACCTCTATGCAAAACAGATAATTTTTTTTTTTTTATTTTATTAATGAAACCTTTTCTAATGTTCATTTTAGCTAGAATTAAATCCTTTATTGAATTCAAATTCAGATTCAAACTAGGATTTGTTTATTCATGGCCAAAATTGAATAACCAAAGCTCCTGCCATGATTATCTTGTAGTTTGTTTAATCCATTTATTCAAATCATCAGCATGCTTTTTTTTTTTTTATTTATTTTTTTTTTGTTAATGTGAGCTTTAATTTCAATCATTCTTCTTGTACTATCACCAGAAAAAGATATGAATGGCATTTGAAAAAAAAAAAAGAAATCTTGTATTCAGGTTTGATTTCATGATTTGCCATAAATATCCAATAGGATTTAGCTGTACATACAAATCATACCAAAAGAATATCAGAATTTTCTGGTCTTTGAGAGAAAAGAAATTTAGTAATTTAGTAAAATGAGTAGGAACACTGTCATACTGATGGATTAGCAGACTGGATTAAAAAAGATTTTGCATAAAGAGAAGATGCTTTCCTTTTTATATAAAATTCTCTCTTCAAGCAGTAACACTTTCCTTCGAAAGAAGGAACATTCTAACTAACTTCAGTGGTGAAAAACTTTTATATCATTCTGACAGCAATCTATAAATATTCATTGCAATTGTCTTTGAAATGTTTCCTTTGATCTTCTAGGATATCAATGATGATCATCAAGGAGAAAGAAAACTTTTAATTCATTTTGGTCCATTTCATTGTATATAATTCCAAGAGATCGCAACTGGCAACCCCAACTATATATTTCACTTCTTTTTAACCCTTTAACATTCAGTTTACTCTGTCAAACACAAGGCTTATTAATTCACATTGTTTTGAATTAATCCTGCATTATCTTGTGACTGAGATTTTAATGATGCGATTATTGCTAGAATGACAGGAGTGAGATCTCAGATCTAGTCATCCTGATGTTTTGGGTCCGATAGAGTTAAAGGGCTTTTCAATAATGGTGTGTTTGGATTTAGATTGATTTCCTCTTACTGTAGCAAAACAAAATTCTCAGATAAGGGCATGAACTTCCTCTTCCTGACACTTAAAGCTAGATTTATGAACCTTTCTCTATCTCATGAATAGACTGTTTCCATTTTATTTTTCCTTTAGTAGCCAAACTATCTTCTTTTAAATGCTGACTTTCTCTTTTGATTTCAGTGGAGACAATTCATTAGTTCCTTTCATGCCTGTTTTGCAATGTTAGTACATAGCTTGAACAAGAATTGCTTCTCGTGGCAGGATTTTATGACCAGATGCTCTTCCTGTAGCTAACCCTCACCTGTTTTCAAGTAAAGGATTTGTTTTATTCTGCAAGTCTTCAAAAGCATAGAGTGACTAGTGACAACGCTGACAAAGTTTGACCCTTTTGATACCAACCCGGCTGGAACCACCTCTGGCTCTGTAGTACGAATGTCTTGTTTTCATAAGTTTTGAATTAAAATCTTCCACCAAACCTTAGTCACAATTTATGTTCCTAACACTAGCTTAATGATAATTAAGTAATTTTACTAAATTCTTTGTTATATTTAAAATTAATTGAAAGAAACACAGAGCATCTCAAAAGAAATACGGTAACGAAAGGGTTAAAATATATAATAGAGAAACAATTCTTAACCCTTTTGATACCAACCTGTCTGGAACTGGCTCTGTAGTACAAACACAGAGCATCTCAAAATAAATACAGTAACAAAAGGGTTAACAACAACAATGATGATGAATGCAAAATATGAAGAACATTTAATACCTGCAGAGTTGTAAGGACAAGATGCCAAGCTGTTCCCAAAATGCCACCGTGACAGTGAGCCACACTGAGGAGAGCTCGCATACACTGGATGTTCTTTGCTGTCAACTAGTAAAAAGAAAAAAAACAGAAAATTTAAGAAAAAACATAGCAAGACAAACTTGACCAACTGAAAACATAAATAAATGACAAATGTTAAATTGAGGCTGTTATCTGAAAGCAAGATTGACCCTTTAGAACTTAAGCCAGCCATATCCAGCCAAAATATTCCAGCTGTTTTATGTTCAAACTGGCCAGATCTGGTCTCTCACACCAACCCTACAATATCATTCTAAAACATTATCTCATCAAAATCTCAAAGCTACAAGGGGAAACTTGTATTAATTAATTAATTCAGAAAAATGTTAATAAACAAGAATTACTTTTGACAGACGTGAATGCTAAAGAATTAAGAATAACAAAGGAATTGTTATTGAATGGTAGACTCTATATTGAGAGTGACCCATTGCCATGAGGCTGGAGGGACCAGATGACCAAATAGTGAGAGCAAAATCAAATTTATTATAAATTCGTGCTGACTGAGATTTTAAGTTTCACCAAGGTTTCATCAACCAGTGAAGGAAGCTTCACTGCTGGGGTTTATATAGGAAAGGGTTTTCTTTCTTTAGCAACTTTTACAACCAATGTCAATTACTTCTGTAAGACTCCCGATTTTTAAGGATGTTTTCCTTTTGTTTTTCTATATAAACTCCAGATGTGAAGCATTCCCCCACCGGTTGAATAAACCATCAAATGAAACTCTAAGACCCAGTCAACATTTTTTTTTTTTTTTGCTAGTTTCAGCTCAGAGCTGCAGCCATGTTGGTGCACCGCAGTTTTGCTACACTGTTATCACTAAGAGCCTCCTCTAATATGTGGCACTTGGTGAAGAATGGAGTTTGATATAGCTACCCTCATTTGCACCTCTTGCCATGAGGTAGGTTCATCTGGGACTCTCGACAGGAAGAGGTCCAGCTTTGGTTTAAAAACCCCTACATCTACTTTGTGCAAGTTCCTCAGACTCTTTGGGAGAATATTAAAAAGCTGTGGGCCCTTGAAACCCAGGCTGTTGCAGTAACTGGTCCTGAAGCGTGATGGCATTGCTGGGATCTTTAGAACTATGCAGTATCGTCCCATTTCACAAGAAATAAAAGATATCTAAATTCATTTAATTTAAACCTTTTAATAACAACCTGCCCGAGATAAACCATGTCCACCCCTGCTGGTCTTCAGTAACAGACTTCCTAATTTAAAGTGATTTAAATTAAAACCTTCCAGCAGAATAATTTTATATTAATTTGGTTTCACCAGATTAAAGTTGACAAAGTTATTTTTCTAAATTCTTTATTTTTGAAATTAATTGAATCAAAGGCAGAGTATTTCAACAGGTATATTGTAATGAAATGGTTAAAGAAAATTAATAATTACAATTTTTCCAAATAAAAATTAAATCAAAATTATTTTAATTTAGGAATTTTTTTTTTTGTGTATGTTAGTTTTTTTTTTAATATCTGCTGAAATGGAAAATATTGTGTGGTCAACTTTTATAGCTTTGAATAGTTTTTTCTGGATTATCATTTAAACTATCCAACAAATCCCATAATGCATTGCTATTTTAACATTTCACATAATTTTGTCTTGAAAAACTTCTTTGGTTTTTTGTTTTTTTTTGTTACTCTTCTTTGACTAACAATTCAAAAACATAACTTTTTTTGACTCATTACTGTCCATACATCTCAACCCAACCAACTCACAACAAAAGATGAAAAAAAAAAAAAAATATTGGTTAATATAGTCTCAGACACAACATGCCTGGGAAAAAGAAAAGCACAGAATGATTACAGTGGGAATGTCTTTGATCATAGGTTCCATATAACCATGGCAGACACGGACGGGGGAAGGAGTCTGGAGCTGTGTAGTTTGATTTATTTACTTCTGCTCACTTTTGAGTCTACATTTAATCATTTACCGAATTCCTCTTCCATATATCATTACTAATCACATACATATTCACTTTTAGAGAGAACACTCTCTTTACATAAATACGCGCGTGTGTGTATGTATGTATGTGTGTGTGTGTGTTACTTTCTTTTGTTTTCTTTCAGTTTTGACGCTTCATTTTCCTAAATTTCATATTTCATTTGTTCGGCACCTCAAGCAGCATTCAATTAATACTTCAAAAATGATAACAAAATAGATACTTTTTTTTTCCATCCAATTGATTAATAGACTTAATTTTTCAACGGACATTTTTTTATTTAAAGAAATAGGTGACATGAGCAGTCAAACTTTTCATTTAATACCCCTCTCCCCTAAATTATTAACAATAGTTCAAAGTGAAAATCAATAGTCTTGATTTTTTTGTTGCTGTTGTTGTTATTCTTTTGTTAACTGTCTAAACTGACATGCTAAAAAAAGAAAAAATCGATTCGTCCTGTCTTATGTCACAAAAATAAGACTGTCAAAATATTCTATTATTGAAATTAATATTTAAATTGAATGCAGGCTGGCGACCATAACATTTTAAAGTAAATATCTTCTGATAATTTTTAAGTAAACAAACTTTAGAAATTCAGATATAGTAACTTTAAACAACATATGATCAAAATGAATAATGCTAAATAATTGCCAAAATCATTTCACTTCAGTTTTTTCTTTCTGTATTTTTAAGAAGAGGCGGCGCATTTATATCATAAACAAATCTATTAACAACACACACAATTTTATTTGAATGAAAATCTAAAACTTGTATGACTTGAAAAGGTATTAAAATATTGGAAAAAGTTTTGTAAAATAAACACAAATTATAGTTATAAAACAGAAAAATCATTAGCTAAATAACAAAAACACCTAAGGCAGCGTCTGATAAGACTGAGAGGTGGAAATTACAATGTACACAGTATAATGTCACAAAGTTGGAAGTTGGAGGAAGAACCATAATCTAAAGGAAATCGGCTGCTGATTATGAAGAGATCAATAAAAAGTATCGAGTCACAAACATATTAAGTTCAAGGTGCACTTATGTTTCTTTTCCGTTTTTCTTTGGCAGCTATTCTTCACAAATTACACTACTTTGCTTCCAGACAACTAAAGCAAGCATTTAGGCAGTTCTTAAATCCAGTTTCAATAGCGACAATAAATATCAATATATCGCAGACTGACTTGAGATCTTCGAAAACATTCATACACAAATACTGCCTTCGAAACAGAAAAGTAAAGGGAGAACCAAGACACCAAATACAAAATGGTAATCCTCTGCAATTCAAGAGGTTTTAAGCAGTCGTTACATTTGACAATTCTTCTGTAAATCAGATGAAAAGGAAATGACTAAAACTAACAAACGAAAAGAAATACAATATATTATATTCAGCCTTTATATAAAGAGATTTGGAATGACCTCCGAGACAATAAGATAACTGAATGCATGTGTTTAAACTTAACATTTAAAAGAACTTTGCTAGTTGTGTGGTTTCAGTGAGATGGCCACAAAGCCCTCATAAATCACCGGTGAAACTTAGCCTAAGCAACAATAGACAAAGAAGCAGGACTTTATCTGCATCGGTTTACACCAGAGGAAATTATATACGCTATATATTATAACCACAGAATTAATGCCATGAACAATTATGGAACAACCCATGATAATCAAGCTAGTGTTTCATAGACAAACAACTCTGTTATGTGCGTGTGTAAGGAATTTATGTAAAATATGAAAAACAATAAAAGAATCTTAATGAGTGATGCTGACCATTATGATGGAAGATAAAGCTTTGCATGGCGTTTTATGCCATCAGTTTTATTTCATTTGAGACGATGGTGAGAAATTCTCAGTATAATAATAATATTGTTTTATTTACACTCCCCTGGTATTTTATGTAACTATTTTATCATGATTAAAGCAAACACAGATCATTTGTCCCATCGAAAGAGCTACTCGGTGTTAACGATGTTTTCATTTAATGGAATATAATGATTCCGAAAAATTAATGAAGTGCTATCTTTTTGATGAATGGCAATTTTCTGATTCTCCATCCGAGTGAAGAACATTGCATGATGTTTTGTGTGTGGGCATAGAATGCGGAGGATGTGCAAAAGGAAGAGAGAACCAAAGTGAGCATCTATGAATGATGCAGTGAAGATGAGCTGGAAAGAAAGAAAAAAAATGGGGCAGAGATATAATGCTAAAAGCATACTACTGGCAGGTGTTATGGTTGCATAACAAAACAGAGTGTCCCGACCAGCAATTGACTGCAACCATTGTAAGCCTAGTACTTATTCTATCGGTCTCTTTTGCCAAACCGCTAATTTATGGGAACGTGAACACACCAACATTGATTATTGCAGCAGTAGCATTTTAGCCATTTTGAATTGGCAATATGACATAGTGTCTTTGCCAAAGAATTATCATTTTCGCTCTTTTCCCATTGGTTGGTGTAACGGCTCAAATAAGGATTCTTCTTGGTCAGGTTGAGCAGTTATAAAAACCCTCGATTTGGGGAGAGACTTTAGTGTTCGTTGGTAGCTGTTCAAATTCACGTCACTCACTCTTTTGGAGACAACAGTAAATTTAGGGGTAAGATTGAAAACAACATATTGAACACACCAACATTGATTATCAAGCGATGGTGGGGGGGAACAAACATACACACACACATATATATATATGTATATATATGACGGGCTTCTTTCAGTTTCCATGTACCAAATCCACCCACAAGGCTTTGGTCGGCCTGAGGTAATAGTAGAAGACACTTGCCCAAGGTCCCACGCTGTGGGACTGAACCTGGAACCATGTGGTTGATGAGCAAGCTACTTACCACACAGCCACTCCTGCGCCTAGAGATGTTTAATACAGGGGTCTCCAAACTTGTCGATATAGAACCCCTGGGGGTCGATGGGACTATTCAAAAGGTCAATAAATGCACATCTACTTATTATTTATTCATTTTCTTGTACATGCCTGGGGGGGGGAGTGATTGGGGGGGGGGGCGGTCAAGGATTCCATGATGGGGACAATGGTCTGAAAAGTTTGGGGACCCCTGGTTTAATATGTAAAATTGGCCTACCCAACAATCTCACACCATTAAATTAAGTAGCTTCTCAAGTAATGTACTCATGAATGGTTAATGGTTTGGATGTGGAGCTGAAGAAGAGTCAAGAATTCCAGAAATAGGCAGATACACCCATTACCTGTTTCTTCTATCTTTGACCACATTGTTTATAAATAGACTTATTCATATACCATACATCATAACTTTCAGTACTGACTCTAGTTTTTATAGAAAATTGATAACTTTTAGGAGCGGCAGGAGTGGCTGTGTGGTAAGTAGCTTGCTTATCAACTACATGGTTCTGGGTTCAGTCCCACTGCATGGTACCTTGGGCAAGTGTCTTCTACTATAGCCCCGGGCCGACCAAAGCTTTGTGAGTGGATTTGGTAGACGGAAACTGAAAGAAGCCCATCGTATATATTTATATGTATATATATATGTGTGTGCGTGTGTGTGTTTGACTGTGTCGGTCCCACCAACATCATTTGACAACTGATGCTGGTGTGTTTACGTCCATGTAACTTAGCAGTTTGGCAAAAGAGACCGATAGAATAAGGGCTAAGATTACAAAGATTAAGTCCTGGGGTCAATTTGCTTGACTAAAAGCAGTGCTCCAGCATGGCCACAGTCAAATGACTGAGACAAGTAAAAGCGTAAAAGAGTAAATACAGTAATCTTCCGAAGAATCAGCCTCATTCAGCTTTCACAGTGAAATGCCACAATAAAATATGAGAATTCCTGAGATCATTAAGTTGAGTAACATGACACATCCAGGAGTTAAACTTGCAAGGCTACAACAACAACAACAACAAGAGTGCTACAGCACTTCTTTCTGTCTATATTTTTGTTTTGTTTTTGTTTTTGTTTTTGTTTTTTTTATAGTATATTTTACTTCTGTTAAATTCTTGTATTAAAGCTGAAGGCAACTGGATATGAAATGGATAAGTTTGCAAACACATTTATTGTTGTAGAAGTCAGCTGCACTTATTATAGAAGCCGGCTGCAAAAGCCAGGTGCACCAGTTTAAGAAGCCAGCAGCCTTTTTAGAAGTTGACTGCATTTTTAGAAGCCAACTGCACTATTTATACTCTTGCAGAAATTAGCTACACTTGTTCCAAAAACCAGTATCACTTGCAGAAGTGATACTGGTTTTGGGGGTGCTGAAAAGTTCCTGGCTTTGGGTAAAAGAAAATAAAGGAGGATCAGGTAATTAGGATTTTATTCAACATGTTTCCCTCTCAGGCTCACACGCTTATTGCAGCAGTCCTTCAGTTTTTCTAAGCCCTGTAAAAGAACTCAGAAGGTTGGGCCTCAAACCAGGCCTTTCGCAATATCCTTAAAGTCAGGAACTTAAAGTCACACTGTAAAGTAGTTAGCATTTGGGAGGGCATCCAGCCATTAAGACCATGCCAAAACTGACCTCACCCATGCTGGTGTTACATAAAAAGCACTTAGTCAACTCTGTGGAGTGGTTGAGGTTATGAAGGGCATCCAGCCGTGAAAACCATACCAAAACAGACACTGAAGCCTAGTGCAGTCTTCTGCCTAGCCAGCTCCTATCACAGCATCCAACCCATGCCAGCATGGAAAGTGGATGTTAAATGATGATGATGATTCTATTGAAGTCACACAGCAAAATAATCATTTAAGAAATGACATAGTCTTGTACAAACTCCTTTATTAGCCAATATCCAAGGGCACCATTCAAAGTCCTTGTTCAGGTTTCATTTCAATGAAATTGCTTGTGTTTTTAAGGAGTATGGCTCATGTGACCATGAGGTTGATTCACTCGACACAACAGCTCTGTTCAAATTTTGATATGGAGTGAAGTGTCATAGTTGGATGACGGTGTGCTGAGTTGACCCTGTCCAAAGCATAGCCACATGGGAGAAGTGATGAGGGGAAGGAGGGGAAAGCGGAGGTGTTTGTGAGGAAGGACAGGGGTGGGGAGGAGGAAGAGTGGCAGGGCGCGATGGAAGAGAAGGGGGACGGTGGAAAAGTGGGAGGGGGAGCTGGAGGAAGTGGAATAAAGGAGGGGTGTACTGAAGAGGGGAGGAGGAATATGGGTAAATAAGGGTGGAGCAGAACCAGAGGGGGGGTTGGGATGAAGAGAGGGAGAACTGTTAAAAAGGAAGTGAAGGAGGAGAAGAGGAGTAGGGGATAGAGGAAAGGCGTGGTGGTGGTAAAGGGCAACGGATGTGGTAGAGGTGACGGTAAATTAGGAGGGGGAGGATTTTCACGGATTTTCAAAAAAATTCTTTCAAAAACAATAATTTATCATAAAAATATTTCTCTTTTTTTTCTTTACGTTTGCCTCCCCCCCCCACCACCACCAAATCACCCCCAGATATTTTGTGTTTTTATTTTCAGATAACTTCCTTAATAATTGTAACGACTGAATACTTTATTTTGAACTAAGAATTAACGTCATGTCGGTTTGGGAAAATATCGTACGCAAATGGCAAAGAATTAAAGATTTACAACAGAGCACAAACGGACAATGAGTTTAATGATTCCTATTTTCAATGAATGGCACTTTTCAGCAGAAAATGACGGACAGTCATAAAGTAAACTATTGATTCCAAAGTGTCAATTTGGCTTCATATTATTCAACATTGCTGGTGATGCCATTATCAGGATGAATAATAATAATAATAATAATAATAATAATAATGATGATGATGGTGATGTTTTTTTTTTTCCCTTTTCTCTCTGCCTTCCACTTTTTCTTTATCACATGACTCTGTAAATGAAGAATCTGGTGTTTGTTTTAATGTCCTGCCAATGTATATAGTACGTTTCTCTACCCTAGGTGTCAGGAAGACACTTGGCAAGAAATGGAAATAGAATTGGAAGAAGATGCTAATGATAATAATAATAATAATAATGATAATAATCCTTTCTACTAAAGGCACAAGGCCTGATATTTTGGGGGAGAAGATTAGTCAATTACTTCGACCCCAGTGTTTCACTGGTATTTAATTTATTAACCTCAAAGGGATGAAAGGTAAAGTTGACCTCAGAGGAATTTGGACTCAGAACATAGCAGTAGACGAAATAAAGCTAAGCATTTCATCCAGTGGGCTACCAATTCTGCCAGCTCGCCACCTTAATAATAATAATAATAATAATAATAATAATAATAATAATAATAATAATAATAATAATAATAACAACAGCATCATAGCTATGTGTTGAGAGGAATGCTTTGGGGTTTGAATTATTCACCTCTGGAAACATGGGTCCTTCATTCAACATCCTTAAACAACCCTTATTCAGAGACCTTTGGAGTAGGATGAACTACTCAACCTGAAGAAAATTCTGTGCCCCACCGGCAAGGTCATGCATTGAGATGAGACCACCATGTTGCACACATGTGGCTGTGATGCATGTGCCTAGGGTACTTTTATCAGACAAGAAGTCATTGACCTTCAGATATCTGTGCCCCAGTGTCACTTTGGTGGCATACATCGCTTTCTCACTTGATAATAATAATAATACTGAATAAATAAATAAATAAGGTGGTGGCGGTGGCAGCGGTGGTGGTAGTGGTGGTGGTGGTGTGGTTGTGGCAGTGGTTGTGGTGGCGGTGGTGGTGGTGGTGGTAGTGGTGGCAGTGGTTGTGGTGGCGGTGGCAGCGGTGGTGGTAGTGGTGGTGGTGATTGTGGTGGTGGTGGCAGTGGTTGTGGTGGCAGTGGTGGTGGTGGCGGTGGTGGTGGTGATGGTGGTGGTGGTGGTGGTGGTGGCAGTGGTTGTGGTGGCAGTGCTGATGGTGGTGGTGGTGGTGGTGGTGGTTGTAGTGGCAGTGGTTGTGGTGGCAGTGGTGGTGTTGGTTGTGGTGGTGGTGGTGGTGGTGGTTGTGGTAATAATAATAATAAAAATAATAATAAGCTAACTTCATGACTTAAATTCTTTTCCTGAAGCATGGTTGTTTCATGGAAAATGTGTGGAACTAAAATCGTATAAATTGAAATTTGTATTTCAAAAAAAAACAAACAAAGAGATGTATTCGCATTGATACATATCTCCCTCATCTTTTATCTCACTCTCCCTACTTTATTAAGATTAAATAACATTACAGAAAACAAGAAAAAAAAACAAAAGTTCAACATGCTAATACTAAAACAACAAAAAAATAATACAAATAAATATATATATATATATATTAAAATAAATACAAAATTCTATTAATAATTACAAAAGAAATTGCTTTCTCAGTGGTTGACATGTTCTATAATCAAAATAAAAGTAAAATAATTGAAAATGAAATAATAAAATAAGATAAAATAAAACGTATTATTTTTGGTGGTAAAAATGATTAATCTCAACATGAACATAGTTTCCTATTTTTAATGTCCATGAGAGAATGAGGATTCTCCAAATACAACAAATGTTATGGATTTATTGAGTTGTTGAAGGCATCACCAGCAGACTTTTGATTTTATTTCCCTTCTACACAGGATTACTTCTTATTCCGAAATTGTAATTTAAAAAAAAAAAAAACAAACAAAAAAAAATATATATATATACAAAGTTGCAGTATGTTCTACGAACATAATTCAATTATATCGTATAGTTTTTGTTTATTTATCTGTCTATTGTTTATGTTCATTTATTTGCGGGGGGAGTGAGAGGGTTGTCTCTTTTTTTGTTTTTTGCTTTGTTATGCTTTCTTATCTACACTTTGCAAAAAGCCATTTTGAATAATACTTCCATCAAAAACCATTCTGAGACTCACTTCAGCTTCGACTAACCACCTATTTACTAACAACCGTTTCTTTGTCTTTAATTCTATTTAGAAAAGAGAATTAAAATCTATTATTTAAACAGTATCAACAGACAACAAAGTGATATTTCTTAAACAATCCTACTTTGAGGGCAATTTGATTTTGTTTACATATATATACATATACATATATATATATACATATACATATATATATACATATACATATATATATATGCATACATATATATATATGCATACATATATATACATACATATATATATATATACACATATACATATATATATATGCATACATACATATATAAATATAACTTAGAATAACTTAGAAAGGTTTTTGGCCAGTATTGGCCCAGGCCATGTCTAACTTAATAGCACCACCTGGCGAAGTCTTTCAGTTCAGGATTTGGGCACCAAGGCCCATTCGAGCAGAGAGTTATTGTTTGCGGAGACATATCCGGGTGTGGGTGGTTTGTCCGGTACTGTTTGAAGGAATTTGTCCAAAGACTTCTTGAATTTTGTGTGGTCAGTTTTTTTTTTTGACGTGTCCTGGTGTAATGTTGAAGAGAGCGGGTCCAATTGAGGTGAAATAGTTGTGCCGTATTGTCGTTATGTGATGCGATTTAGATTTTTGTTGTGGACGGATGGCACGTGGTCCAAGCCTTGGATGCATTTTGAAGGTGATGCCAACATCATTCGGACAGTGCTGATGGAATATTTTCCACATCATACAGATAATGTAGCGTTCACGGCGTCGTTGGAGTGAATACAATTTCAGCTTCTCTAGTCTACCCCAGTAGTCAAGGTCTGACATGCCATCTATCTTTTTTGTGATTGACCTTTGGGGAGCTTCAATTCTCATAATATTTTGTTTTGTGTAGGGAGACCACAGTGGACAGCAGTATTCAAGGTGGGGTCGGGCAAAAGTGGAGAAGAGAAGGATAATAGCGTGGGAATCTCTCGACTGGAAGGTTCTGAGAATCCAGGAACACATTCTGCGGGCCATGTCAACTTTGCTGCTTATATGTGTAGCCCAGCTTATGTTGTTGTCCACTGTTACTCCCAGGTCTCTGATGTTGTTGGATGCCATGAGAATTTCTCCAGAAGGAAGAGAGTATGGGAGTTTCAGAGCGTCCTCCCTTCCAAAGTGGATCAGTTCGAATTTGTCTTCATTTATATATACATATATATATAAATATATATATATATACATATATATATAAATATATATATATATATATATATATATATATATATACATATATATATAAATATATATATATATATATATATATATATAAATATATATATATATATACATGTATATATAAATATATATATATATACATATATATATATAAACATACATATATATATATATATATATATATATATATATATATATATATATCATCATTATCATCATCTATTTCTTTACTACCCACAAGGGGCTTAAACCTAGCTGATTGATTGATTGACTGAATGATTAATCAAACAATTGGTTAATTAGTTAAATGGTTGCTCAGTTCACTGACAAACGGATTAAGTCAATTACATTGACCCCAGTGCGTAACTGGTACTTAATTTATCGACCCCGAAAGGATCAAAGGCATAGTCAACCTCGGAGGAATTTGAACTCAGAACGTAACAGCAGACGAAATACAGCTACACATTTCACCCTGCGTGCTAACGTTTTTGCCAGCTCGCTGCATCATCATCATCATCATCAAAGTTTAACATCCACTTTCCATGCTGGCATGGGTTGGACAGTTTGACTGAAGACTGGCAAGCCAGGAGGCTGCACCAGGCGCCAATCTGATCTGGCAATGTTTCCACAGCTGGATGCTCTTCCTAATACTAACTACTCTTAGAGTGTAGAGGGTGATTTTTACGTGCCACTGGCATGGGGCTAGTCAGGCGGCAGTGGCATCGACCACACTCAAATGGTACTTTTTACATGCAGGAGCCAGTCTCCTATATATATATATATATATATATATAGTCATCCTAAATGGAGATGAGTACCAACACTTCCATGTGGTACACTTGAACAATTGTGAAGATCTTCTTCACATGAAACCATTGGTTGCCTCATCCACTGCTGCAGTGTTGAGCACTTATTCTTACCATTTGATATTAGCACATATGTGTGTGTGTGTCTGTGTACATGCGAGTGTGTGTGCTAGCAAAGAACGCTAACATACAATATACACAGACATGGACAGACACATATAGGATACACCTTTTTCCACTCTACCTTATTCTCTTTCCAGTCTTCCACTCTCTCTTTTCCCTACCTTTCATCAATAACATTTCCAGTGTTTAACCCCCGTTCAGCAGTCAGTCAGTTGTCACACATTTACACATTTAAACATATACACAAACACAGGCGGAGAAATGTAACGGTGCATATAGATTTATGGATAGAGGGACGTAATTAAAACAAATTTAAAGAAGATTTTTACAGTTCTATTTGAATAAATAATTGTTGTCAGGTGACGGTCATTTAGAAAAAGCGCGGGATAAAACTACGCGCCTTCACTCGTCAGTTAAGGTGAGAAAGTGTCACGTGACAACTTGCTGGGGCTGCCTACTGGAGCCTGTGCGGCAGGTATTTAACGGGAAAAATTTGACAAGACAGTCAGTCACCAGCTGACACTCGCTGATGAAACATCAAAGAGGCCAGGGAACAGAAGAAAGAAGAAGAAAGAAGACATGCACCCAACACCAGAGCTAGAAGATACCTCCGAAAGGACGGGGGCCCCGCCACGTCAAAACGGTAGAGGAGTAGGGGCCGAAACCGGATGTGGTTCCTCCTGATGATGTCTTGAGCTAACTGGATCCAATAAAGGAGTTGTTGTGGTAGCAGACCACGAAACATGGTTGAAATTCCTGAGGAAGGTAATTATGCTAATAATAAACACATACACACACAGAGGTTTTGTTTTTCACTTCTTTTATTATTATCAGTCAATTGAGCAACCATTTAACCAATTAACCAATTGTTTGATTAATCATTCAATCAATCAATCAACTAGGTTTAAATGATTAACCAACTAACTAATAATAATAGTCCTTTTTGCTATAGGCACAAGGCCCGAAATTTATGTAGAGGGGTTTAGTTAATGACTTCAACCCCAGTGTACATCTAGCACATATTTCATCAACGTCAAAAGGATGAAAGGCAGAATTTGAACTCAGAATGTGCAGATGAATGAAATGCCTCGTGTGCTAATGCCAGTTCACCATCTTCGACTGATTCATAATAATAAAAGAAGTGAAATAGAACCAGTGTGTGTGTGTGTCTATTATTAGCATGATGACCCACCCAAGGTACAACAAAATGTTTCAGTACATGATTTCACATCAAGAATCTTGCAAACCGAATACAAAAACAAATACTAATTATTTTTTTTTTCATAAAAATAATAATTCTGAATATATTCTACTGGGTCAGTGGAATTTTTCAGCACAAGCTAATATCACTCAATAATTATTAATCACTTTCCATTCAAGTAATGATAAATGTGAAATAGTTGTTGAAAATGGTTGCACAATGTCTGTGTGAAACTTGTTAAATAATTTAGCGACTCTTCTAATGCATGTGTAGTGAAGGTAAATGTAATTTTCTATAATCGATAAAGTGCACTTGTTTTACGTCCCCAGTGGATAAATGGTTAAAAATCAATGAACCAAATGCTAATGGGCAGAAACCAAGTAACACGAAGAAAGACGTGTTACACAGCTTGAGCCTACAGCGAGTGTGTCTTCGAATGTAAGAATAAAACAACAAAATTAACAAAGTAAATAGAAGTAAAAAAAAAAGCAAACATGGTGAAACTTTTATTGCCTTGAGTAGTGTTAAAACTTAACCTAGCAAATTGTGGTGCTGATCGAAAATTCTTCCTGGCAGCTTAAATCCTGAAAATCTAACAAAACAGAGACAGCACATTCAAACTCAAAAAAGTCCAAATGAAGAATATTTTAAGAGGATGTGTGGAGATGAAAGAAAAGTTAGAAAAATGTTTTTATTTATTTACTTATAACGTATTGGTTAGCATTTGGTAAAAGTAAATCTAATTGCAGTAAACCTAACAAAGCTTTGTACTAAAGACTGTTTCCAGAGTGTATTACTGGTAGTTTTGGTTATGGTTAAGATACCCAGACATATTGGAATCCAGGTGAGAAAAAGTGGCTGGGTAATTTCAGGTTCAGTTTCACTGCACAGCATCTTATGAAGGCGTCCTCTACCATATTCCTGGGCTACAAAAATCCTTGGGAGTGAATCTGGAAGATGGAAACTGTAAGAAGCCTATTGTATATATAATGCATATGTGTGTGGATATTCTTTTATTTGTTTCAGTCATTTGACTGCAGCCATGCTGGAGCACTGCCTTTTAAAAGGTCTGTTGAATTATTAAGTCAAATTTATCAATCGAGGATCGAATCTACGCTATGCCTGCGTGAAGCCACTACATATATATATAAAAATTTAAAATGAGGGTGAGAAATTAGATATTAATTTAATTAATATTGATTTCACATCAGTGGTCTAGCATATAAAAAAACTGATCTTTCAGTAAAATTGTATTATATACATACTAGAGGGAAACCACTATGTGAACACCCTTATGCTAGAAATAGATCCACTATGGTCTTACCACTAAGAAATGTTCTCAAGAAAAATTTAGCAAAACAATCAAAATGTAATCGAGCATGACAATATATATATATATATATATATATACGATGGGCTTCTTTCAGTTTCTGTTTACCAAATCTAATCACAAGGCTTTGGCAGGCCCAAGGCTATAGTACAAGACACTTGTCCGAGGTGCCATGCAGTGGGCTGAACCTGAGACAAAGTGGTCGGTAAGCAAGCTATTTACTACACAGCCAATAATTTCTTTATTTGTGAATTAAGGCTACCAATATATATATTATGCATGTGTATATTTTTGAGCAATAGATATTCATGACAGAGATAAACAGTGGTGAAAAAATCCCCACACAAACTAGTGCTTTACAAAATCTCTTAAGAATTGTTCTGTATCAAGTTGGACACACACACACACATACACACATCAATCTTGCCATCATGAATGCTGTGAACGGTTGGAAACCTGTAACCAATGGTAGTTGTTCACAAATTGCGATATAAACTTGGAAAAAGTAGATAGAAAAATATAAACTCAAAAGAAACAATTATAATTCATTCATGCTCCTCAGCTCTCTCTCTCTCTCATCTATTTCTACATTTCTTTACTAACATTCTCTCTTTCTCTCTCCCCCTCTCTCTCTATCTATCTATCTTTCTCCATCATACCACTCAAGCTGTTTCTATTGGATCTCCTTACCAACAATCTTATTATAGCTGTATATCATCCTCACTGCTTTACTCTCTCTCTCTTTCTCTCTCCCTCTCCTTCTTTCTCTTTCTTCCTCCTTCCCTCCCTCTCCTTCTTTCTCTCTCCCCCACCTCCTCTCCCTCTCACTCCCTCTCCATCTTTCTCTCTCTCCCTCCTTCATTCCCTCTCCTTTCTCTCTCTCTCCCACCTTCCCTCCCTCTCGCTCCCTCTCCTTCTTTCTCTCTCACCCTCCTTCCCTCCCTCTCTCTCCCTCTCCTTCTTTCTCTCTCTCCCTCCTTCCCTCCCTCTCTCTCCCTCTCCTTCTTTCTCTCTCCCTCCTTCCCTCTCTCTCCTTCTTTCTCTCTCTCCCTCCTTCCCTCCTTCTCTCTCCCTCTCCTTCTTTCTCTCTCTCCCTCCTTCCCTCCCTCTCCTTCTTTCTCTCTCTCCCACCTTCCCCTTTATCCTATCCTCACTCCTACCACTCTGCTTCTTTCCTTCCTATCTATCATCTTCTCACTTGGTTCATCTTTCGTTATTTTTCTCTTTTCCCACTCACCGGGGATGAGATAACTTTTCGATGCTGGTGAAAAAAAAAATGAACAGACACAGCATAGAACAAAGAGAACTCTTTCGTTTAGCTGGTGTTCAAATAAAATGCATCAAGTGCACTCTGTGGAGTGATTAGCAAACAAATGCAGATAACACAGGAAAAGCAGAATTCCTCAGTCTTGTCAGCAACCAGGTGACCTCTGTAGCTGGCACCATAATAATATCATACAGTATGCTCAATAAAATGGCTGGCAAATGAACAGAGATAAAATATGGAAGCAAAGACTTTTTAGAGAAACTCTCAAGTTTTGTTGCTTTTATAAAATGCACCTAGCCATAGAACACAAAAAGAAACAGAAAGTGCAAGTGAAGTGTGGCCTCAAGCTTTCTAGAAGGGCAGTAAGTTCGAATAAGAATCGGCTCAGTTTGTAAAGATCTCTCCATTTCTTGCCAGCATGGAAAAGCAGTGGTGGCAGCAAAGATGAAGACAATGATGATGATGATGATGACGACGACGACGATGATGATAACGATTATGATGATGATGATGATGATGACGACGACGACGACGACGACGATGATGATAACGATTATGATGATGATGATGATGATGACGACGACGACGACGACGACGATGATGATAACGATTATGATGATGATGATGATGATGACGACGACGACGACGATGATGATAACGATTATGATGATGATGATGATGACGACGACGACCACGATTATGATGATGATGACGACGACGATGATAACAATTATGATGATGATGATGATGACAATGATGATGACGACGATAACGATTATGATGATGACGACAACGATGATAACGATTATGATGATAATAATGATGACGATGATAACGATTATGATGATGATGATGATGACGACGATTATGATGATGATGATGACGACGACAACGACGACGATAACGATTATGATGATGATGATGATGACGACGATTATGATGATGATGATGACGACGACAACGACGACGATAACGATTATGATGATGATGATGATGACGACGATTATGATGATGATGATGACGACGACAACGACGACGATAACGATTATGATGATGATGATGATGATGACGATGATGATAACGATTATGATGATGATGACGATGACGACGATTATGATGATGATGATGATGACAATGATGATGATGATGATGATGATGACAATGATGATGACGACGACGACGATTATGATGATGATGATGATGATTTGCCAGCAGATTTACTATATCAAAAAGATGCTACATGTAGGGTAAAAACGAGTTTAAAGTATAAATGAAACAAAGCTAAGAGCTAGTTTTTTTTTGGTTGTTTTGAATTTTTCTTTTTTGAGACTTCAAAAAGTTGCTTTTTTTTTTGTTGTTTTCTTTAGCTTTAAACATTAAAGTTTCCAGACTGCAAGGGTTAATACATATTCATAAATATTCTGAGTGGCATTCAATAATGTAAAATATATATTATTTCAAAGAGTATTTTATAAATATGATTCAATATATCAAACTACAGAAAAAAAATCAACTGATATATCGACACACAAATCTATCGGTTATGGAAACAAAATTCTAATTACTCCTATTTTTAACTGGAAGCCTATTATGCCTGCATATGTGTGTCAGAGAATTTTGCAGAGAACATTACAGGAAGATTATAATGTTCAGAGGGGGGAAAAAGAAAAAAACATTCATGATACACTTGAGATGAAGAAAGAAATTGTGAAAATGAAGTAAACTTCATCTGCATTTCAATTCATTTTTGTTTTAAAAAAAAAAAGAAAAAACATGAAACCTCTTTGTAGCGTGATGCGTGTTTATGTAGTTAAAGTTTACAATATGTGGTTTGTTGCTGTTTCTATTTTAGGTTTCAAGAATATTCAAATGCAAAACAAAAAAAAATAAATAAATCACTTTTAATCAACATGAAAACCTATCGTTATTAAGATTTTTGCCTCTTTTACATATATTCAAATAAACATACACAAAAAAAAAAAATTATTATTTTTCACCATCTTTTCTATCAGAAAAAAAAAAAAGAAAAAATAATAACCTGTAGCAAGAAAATGAATCTTGATTTGATAATGAATCTAAAGAAATTTTTAAAAGGCACCAGATATATAGGAGTGTCGAACCAAGTATCATTTTATTTATTCACAGAAAGTGCATAAGGGAAGTTGTGTGCGTGTAGTAGGACAAGATACGAGACATGTAGTTTGTCTATGCCATGTTGAGTTGTATGTTGTACACTGAGTAATTAAAAGAGAGAGAGAGAAGAGGAGAGAGAGAGGGGGAGAGTGTGTGTGTGGGTGTTGTTACCGCTGCATAGAATTAAAGTGGTTGTTCCTTGAAGGATAAAAATAAAACAACTTTCTAATTACATAGCATAAAATTAGCTACTAATAAGAAAAAAAAAAATATTTTTAAAAAATGAACAACACCAGTGAAATATACTAAAAAATACAAAAAATAGAAAACAATTAGAAGCTGCCACAACATTTACCTTCAAGATATTTGAGTCAGAGTTCTTTCAATATTTTCATTTACATCAAATCAGTGAACTAATTAGTTCAAATAAATAAATTAAGAAAGTGACCAGAGAATTTATCAGTGATAAACAAATTCATTTCCAAATATCCACCTCTAACTATAAACTACGAAATGTAATAGAAATGGAATTTAAACATTTCTATTCAAATTGAATAAAAAAAAAATAATCAAAACACTCCACGATAAAAAACAAACAGTTGATGAGCTGAGGGAGTTTAGATGTTTTTTTTTGTCTTGGTTTTGGTTTTTTTTTTATATCAGAGTAAAACTTATGTATACATACATTAAAAAGATTTCTTCAAAACAAACTAAGAACTTGGAGGGAGGGAGGGTGTGTGTGTGTGCGTTTTTTTTTTTTATTTTTCAAAAACTCTTCCTACTATTTTTCTTACAGAAAAAATTTCTAATTATTTCACAGAATGTAAGAAAATCACAATTTGAAAACAACTTTAAAAACATTAAGATGTTCAAAAGTAAATTATATTGAACATAAACCTATTTCTTAAGAAATCTAAATGACATTCGAAACCCATTGTGTGTGTGTGTGTATGTATGTGTGGGCTTGAGTGTGCTTTTTTTTTTTTTGGTGGTGGGGGTGCATGTGTGTATTTTTTACGGTAGGCGTTTACAGAAACATTACAGAGTAAATTAAATAAAATTCTCAACAATTCCATATTCAATAAATGTTTGTAGATGTCATGTACTGCTGATCTACTTGTGTAACCATTCAGAGATTTACACCACCTCACTTGTAATGATAGTTTAAGCAACAAGCTACAGAGGGAGCCACTATTCAATTACTCAACAAGGTAGAAATTTCTTTCAAAATATTCTCTAATGTCTCAGCAAAGGGAAGACACGTTACATTCTTTAAATTTGATAAAAGCATTAAGATAAAAATGAGGATGTGCCTAGTTATATCCTTGATCATAAATTTGCTTAATCGGGAATTAAGAGGAAGTAGACTGTAATGAATATTAGAGCCATTATTTGAAGAATATCGCAGGAGTGGCTGTGTGGGTTCGCCAGCCCTCAATCAAACCGTCCAACCCATGCTAACATGGAAAGAGGACATTAAACAATGATGATGATATACTAAAAAAAACTCTCTGTTGGGAAGCTTTTGCACAATTAAGAGACTATGATGATCTGTTAAGGTCCAAGAAATGTCTTTTAGATTCACAGACAAAATGTTTTTTTTGTGTTTTCATGTAGCTGCAGCTTTAAAGTGTGCACATTCGGGCTTTGTATGATCTCTTGCTAACTACAAATGATGGACAATTCCTGCTCTGAATGGAACATTCAAAGACTTATTTCACAAGTATTTACAGTAATTTCACAGGTATCTCAACTGTAAATGGAATTGTAACAATGGCACAAGGCTGGACCAAGACTGAAATGAGGGCAAAGAAATAAATGAACATACTGACCTGATCACAGCAGTGGCAGAAGCAATGATTGTCATAAATTCTAAGAATATATTCTACATTAACCTTAAGAGCACCAGAATGACAAGTTTGATAAAATGCTTTAGCAGATGGTAACACATATCCAACAGATCCATCTTCAACACTATGGAAATTTATTTCTAAGGCAAATTGGGAGAGTCAGTAAAGTGACTTGTGGTATTTGTTCTGACAGTTGGTATACTGAGTTCTAATCCAGTTGAGTTCAACTTCGTCTTTCATCCATTTTTTTTCATTTTATCTAGTTTCAGTTCACGAGCTGTGGCCATGCTGGGGCACCGCCATTTGGGATCAATAAAAAAAATGTATTAATCCAAGATGATGGATTGGTAGATCTGTAGGAACATCAGGTCACATGCCTTACAGTATTTAGCCTGGTTCATTGTAAATGAGTTCAAATCCTGCCATGCCCTACACATGGGGACTAGAATTAATTTGTCAGCTAATTTACCTATTTCTTTACTACCCACAAGGGGCTAAACACAGAGAGGACAAACAAGGGCAGACAAACGGATTAAGTCGATTACATCGACTCCAGTGTGTAACTGGTACTTAATTTATTGACCCCAAAAGGATGAAAGGCAAATTCGACCTCGGCGGAATTTGAACTCAGAACGTAACGGCAGACGAAATACAGCTACACATTTCGCCTGGCGTGCTAACGAGTCTGCCAGCTCACCGCCTTATCAGCTAATTTACCATCCATGTGACACCTTGGGTGCCTTTAGTGAAGTCCACCCTGTTGAAAGTATTCGAACCATAATTTCAGATTTAGGATCCCTTCATCTATCCCTCCCACCAGTCAGGGAAGCACTGAGCAGACCCTCTTCTCCTGACTAAACGTAAAGAATGTCTAACATATTTTGGTAAAAATTCATGAGCATAACTTCTACTAACAAAAGAAGCTAAATAAATAAATAAATAGGCACAGGAGTGGCTGTGTGGTAAGTAGCTTGCTAACCAGCCACATGGTTCCGGGTTTAGTTCCACTGCGTGGCATCTTGGGCAAGTGTCTTCTGCTATAGCCCCGGGCCGACCAATGCCTTGTGAGTGGATTTGGTAGACGGAAACTGAAAGAAGCCTGTCGTATATATGTATATATATATATATATATATGTGTGTATATGTGTTTGTGTGTCTGTGTTTGTCCCCCTAGCATTGCTTGACAACCGATGCTGGTGTGTTTACGTCCCCGTCACTTAGCGGTTTGGCAAAAGAGACCGATAGAATAAGTATTGGGCTTACAAAGAATAAGTCCCGGAGTCGATTTGCTCGACTAAAGGCAGTGCTCCAGCATGGCCGCAGTCAAATGACTGAAACAAGTAAAAGAGTAAAAAGAGAGTAAATGTTTAAAGCGTTTTTGTGAATGCATTTGTAATAAACTCCCTTGTTTATATATTTGAATTGATTTCGATAACAATGAAAAACCTGGCAGGAATTGGTGAAATAGCTAATTCTTAAATTATGAGAATCCAGTGTGTGGAACAAGGTTCTTACACAAATTCATTATGGAAAATTTTAATTTGATTTTAATTTGATTTTATTATGGAAGATTTTAATTAAGATTTTAATTGCACAAAATTATTAAGGAAGATACAAACACATCTTGATTGATGTCTCTGTGTCATAGCACCAGCAGCAATCTTAAGCATGTCAGTGGCAAAAAGGTTAACATCCTGAGATGACACTTCCTAAACATGATCAATTGTTCAGGCCATTATTCTCATGTTTAGAGAATAAGTTTACAATATCTGTCTTTGCTTGAGCACAAGACCACAGGGAAGGTTTATGGAACTATTCTACCTATATCTAGCGTGATCGTTACCAACTTTGCCTTACTGGCACCTGTGCCGGTGGCATGTGTAAAAAGATTCGAGCGAGGTCATTGCCAGTACCGCCTGACTGGCCTTGTACCAGTGGCATGTAAAAGCACCCACTACACTCTCGGAGTGGTTGGCGTTAGGAAGAGCATCCAGCTGTAGAAACTCTGCCAGATCAAAACTGGAGCCTGGTGCGGCCGTCTGGTTCGCCAGCCCTCAGTCAAAATCGTCCAACCCATGCTAGCATGGAAGGCGGACGTTAAATGATGATCATGATGTTGTCCAAAGCAGGGTAGGCTTTGCAGGCTGCTGCCATCATATCAAACACCTAGCCATATTCGATGCTATATTTCAGAGACTTTTCATACCTTGGGATACACAGCATGAAACAGGAACTACCAAAGCTAATGGAGATCAGAGATTCCTAGCAAGGTCCATTGAAACACATCTCGCTGCTTGAGGAAGGCAATATTTATATTTAAGACAACGCGCCTTCACTAGTCAGTTAAGGTGAGACAGTGTCTCATGACAACTTGTTGGGGCTGCCTGCTGGAGCCTAGCAGCAGGTATTTAAAGGAAATTTGACAAAACAGTCAGTGACTGGCTGACACTTGCTGACGATACATCAAAGAGACCAGGGAACAGAAGAAAGAAAAGGAAAGAAGACATGAACTCAACACCAGAGCTGAAGACACCTCTGAAAAGGGGCGCCTCGTCACGTCAAAACGGTAGAGGAGTAGGGGCTGAAACCGGACGTGGTTCCTCCTGGTGATGTCTTGAGCTAACTGGATCCTATAAAGGAGCTGTTGTGGTAGCAGACCACATAACACGGTTGTAATTCCTATTTACACCAAACTTTGACCAGTTGAACTGCCAATCAATCTTTAGGTGTTTTATTCCTAAATATGTACATTGGCCAAAGGTGGATTTGAACTCTACACCAACTTCTAACTGAAAGGTAAAAACACCCTTGTCCACCTTGCCACCTATGCATGTATACACTCCAGCACTTAAAAGTAAATCTACACTCTAACGATGAGGCTAATAGTTCAAAATCATTAGCTTAATTGTTAATATTGATTATAATCCAAATTAATTATTTCCATTGAGTACAATCTAATTTAATTAGCTCTATTGATTATAATCCAGTTTTGGATATTAAGGGATTGTAAACATCACGAAAACAACAAATACACTTCACAACATTGATTTGTCTAAGTCAGTGCTTTGGCACCACTGAGGAACATCGGAATTTCTACAGATTGACGGCTTCCTAACTAAGCATTCAGTTTCTTGATATATTCTGATTGACATCTAATGACATAATCTAAAAAAGGGATGATCGGGGGGGGGGAGAGATTCTTAATTTCCATATAATCTGACATCCACCCTGTCCCACACCCTTCACCTCTTCTAAGAAATGTCATAAATTATAAGCTACTGAGAATAGTGTCAAAGTTAAATGCTGAACAAAAATCATTTGAAAATCAAAGATCTGAAAAAGGTGGACAGTCATGTCAAAAACTCACAGCCAAACTGACCATTCCTCCTAGTTTACAGAAAATGTTCCAAGAGCAAAGCTATTAGAGCATCAGAAAAAAAATTACTTATGGTATTTGTTCTAGTTATTTAAGTTCTGTTCTGAGTTCAAATTCTGCCTAAGTTAACTTTGCCTTTTCTATTTATGGGCTTGATAAAATACCTGACAAGTACCAGAATCGATACAATTGATTGATTCCGTTCTCTAAATGGTTTATTTTGAGAAGGGTTGGCAGTGAGCAACTCTTTTCAGAAATTACTGGTAGAAAAAAATGGTTTTCAGCAAAGATTTGAAATTAGAAAGAAGCTTCCCTATCAACCAGCTCAACCAGACTGGCTAAATCATTACAGTTGATGTTCAGACAGTTAAAAGTTGAGTTGAGAAGAGAGCTTAAGGAGTTGTTGTGTTGATCAGGAATATGGTGTGATGAGATGAGTGGAATGGGTCCATGAATTTCCTCTTTGGTCTTGAGCTCAAGCCATTATCTTTTGGAAAGATAATAGAATACTTTAAGTAGCACAGAAGGCAGAAATGAGATATACCAGAAAAAATATTCGTGTTTCAGAAAGGAATAACATGAGTGCATGTATGAAATGAAGTTTCTATTAGGGAGCAAATATTTAAGAAAAAGTGGAAGTGGATTGGTAGCACAATTAGAAAAGACACACCAAATGTAGCGAAAAGTGTTTATGGTGGAAACCGGATGGATATAGAAGGAGAGGTAGGCCTAAGAACTCGTGGTGGAGATCAACACAAAAGGAACTAGAGAAAGGGGGACATTCATGGCAGAGTATAAGTACAGAAGCCAAATATTATGTGACATGGAATTCAACTATAAGTGGCCTATACTCCACGTTGGAGGGTTAAAGGCAGGAAGAAGAAAGAAGATGTGACATTTAAACTAAAATTAACAGATACTGGCAAAGACAAGGATAAAATGCCCAAGACTTGTAGATTGTTTTAAACTTGACAAGGCTACAAGATAAAGATATGGTTTAGTGATGAAGAGAAAGAGGAAACCAAAGTTTGCTGATGGTCACTAGATACCGTGTAGTTCTGTGTTATTAGTACTGAGCCTCTTTGTTTG